>NC_142489.1:43401633-43538313 GCF_049115385.1 Moschus berezovskii | reverse complement strand
GATCCTCCATGACCCACCACCCAGAATATTGGAACTAAAAGCAAAATAAACAAATGCGACCTAATTCAAATGAAATTCTGCACAGCAAAGGAAACTATAAGCAAGGTGAAAAGACAGCCTTCAGAATGGGAGAAAGTAATAGCAAATGAAAAAAAAAAAAAAAAAACTGACCAGGAATTAATCTCCAAAATATACAAGCAGCTCCTGCAGCTCAATTCCATAAAAATAAATGACCCAACCAAAAAATGGGCCAAAGAACTCAACAGATATTTCTCCAAAGACGACATACAGGTGGCTAACAAACCACATGAAAAACTGCTCAATATCCCTTATAATCAGAGAAATGCAAATCAAAAGCAAAATGAGATACCATTTCACACCAGTCAGAATGGATGCTATTCAAAAGTCGACATGCGATATATGCTGGAGAGGGTGTGGCGAAAAGGGAACCCTCTTACACTGTTGGTGGGAATGCAAAGTAGTACAGCCACTATGGAGGACAGTGTGGAGATTCCTTAAAAAACTGGAAATAGAACAGCCATATGATCCAGGAATCGCACTCCTGGGCATACACACCGAGGAAACCAGATTCGAAAGAGACACATGTACCACAATATTCATTGCAGCACTGTTTATAAGAGTGAGGACATGGAAGCAACCTAGATGTGCATCTGCAGACGAAAGCTTTGGTACATATACACAATGGTGTATTACTCAGGCATCAAAAAAATACCTTTGAATCAGTTCTAATGAGGTGGATGAAACTGGAGACTATTATACAGAATTAAGTAAGTCAGAAAGAAAAAAACCAATACATTATACTAAGGCATATATATGGACTTTAGAATGGTGATAATGATAACCCTGTATACGAGACAGCAAAAGAGACACAGATGTATAGAACAGACTTTTGGTCTCTGTGGGAGAGGGCGAGTGTTGGATGATTTGGGAGAATGGCATTGAAACATGAATCATATCATATGTGCAACGAATCGACAGTCAAGGTTCGATGCATGATACAAAGCTCAGGCTGTTGTACTGGGATGAACCAGAGGGATGGGATAGGGAGGGAAGTGGGAGGGGGGTCACGATGGGGAACACACGTACACCTGGGGCAGATTCATGTCAATAGATGGCAAAACAAATACAATAATGTAAAGTTCAGTTCAGTTCAGTCGCTCAGTCGTGTCCGACCCTCCGCGACCCCATGAATCACAGCACGCCAGGCCTCCCTGTTCATCACCAACTCCTGGAGTTCACTCAAACTCGTGTCCACAGAGTCGGTGATGCCATCCAGCCATCTCATTCTCGGTCGTCCCCTTCTCCTCCCGCCCCCAACCTTTCCCAGCATCAGAGTCTTTTCCAGTGAGTCAACTCGTCGCATGAGGTGGCCAAAGTATTGCAGTTTCAGCTTTAGCGTCAGTCCTTCCAATGAACACCCAGGATCTATCTCCCTTAGAATGGACCGGTTGGACCTCCTTGCAGTCCAAGGGGATCTCAAGAGTCTTCTCCAACACCACAGTTCAAAAGCATCAATTCTACGGCGATCAGCTTTCTTCACAGTCCTAGTCTCACATCCATACATGACCACGGGAAAAACCATATCCTTGACTAGACGGACCTTGGTTGGCAAAGTAATGCCTCTGATTTTTAATATATTATCAAGGTTGGTCATAACTTTCCCTCCAAAGAGTAAGCGTCTTTTAATTTCATGGCTGCAATCAGCATCTGTAGTGATTTTGGAGCCCAAAAAATAAAGTCTGACACTGTTTCCTCTGTTTTTCCGTCTATTTCCCATGAAGTGATTAGCCTCTAATTAAATAAATTTAAAAAAGAAAAAAAAATTCCTTTAATGATACTAATTAAATTGCCTCAACTAAAACGCCTCCAGATTAGTTTTAATAGCTAACATGGTAGAAACAATTATGTTTCTCAACTAAAAATACGTTGTATATATACAGTGAATACCACTTTAAGTAGCTTCAAGACTCATATCTTGTTTCAAGTTGATTCAAAAGTTTGTTAAACGTCAAATACTATATCCTCCAGCTGTTTTCAACTTCAAAAAATAAAGCTTCTTCAACAATTTGCTATCTCAATTTTAAATTCTGTTTTAGCTACATATGGTAACATGCTTTCTAGGTCACATGATTTAATCTTCTATATTGCCAATAAGTGAAAATTTTGGAATACCTTGCTCAAAAGAGAGATGTTGTTTTCTTCTTCCAGAAAGTCAGATAGTGAAGCAGATCTTTGAAGAGGTTGTTGCTTTTTACTAAACCCATAAACGTTCAGCTGTCACACTAAACATTTCATATTATTGGTTTCAAATATCCTGAAAGGTGCCTTTCTTTCCAAGACTTCTTCCTTGAAGAGTTCTTCATTGATCACTATACAAGTGTCACTCTCATCCCACCAAATAGATTCAAATTGATCACTTTCCACTCTATTGCACAATTTTTGTGGAAAAGTAAGTCAAAGAAAATCATTCAGTTCACCTCTTTCAGAGACAGAAAATGTGTAATGTGGTCTTTTCATCAGAACTGCCTCAGACAAAGCCTGAAAATCATATTTTTCAATAATAGATCACGAAACCGAGTCTCCAGCAAGTGTATAATCATGCAAAGGTCTGATGGAGGTTTTTGAACCAGTGGATTCATCGTTAAGAGGCACATCTTGAATTTCTGAAGAAATTTGTGCCATCTCAGAAAAAACTTTCTTCAAACAGTTTTCTCATTTGTGTGATTTTACACACTGAAAATTCAAATGTTGCTTGGCTGGCCTACAGAGGGAAACTCCCAGACCATCACAGTGTTTCAAAAAGTCACTGATCTCCTAGCAATGGACCGGTCACTGTGACATCACAAAGTCACTAGTCTCCTAGCAATTGAAGCGTAATGTTCAACCAGTGTTTACTTCAGCATAAACTGAAAATACAGGCTCCTTACACAAATCGCAACCAAAACCATGAACCTGCAAAATCTCATTCCTAAAGAAATTTTATATGGATAAATCACATCAGTAAATCTATTTGGTTTCTGAAATAAAAGTGTTTCTCGGTGGTGGCCGAGAGGAGCTACCCACTCCTGAGGCCAGGAGTGGTGGCCGAGAGGAGTTACTCCACATTCAAAATCAGGAGGGGGTGGCCGTGAGGAGATACCCCTCGTCCAAGGTAAGGTGCAATGGCTGTGCTTTGCTGGAGCAGCCGTGAAGAGATACCTCACAACCAAGGTAAGAGAAACCCAAATATGATGGTAGGTATTGCGAGAGGGCGTCCGAGGGCAGACACACTGAAATCGTGATCACAGTAAACCAGTGGATCTGATCACACGGACCACAGCCTTGTCTAACTCAATGAAACTAAGCCATACTGTGTGGGGCCATCCAAGATGGGCGGGTAATGGTGTAGAAGTCTGACAGAATGTGGTCCACTGGAGAAGGGAATGGCAAACCACTTCAGTATACTTGCCTTGAGAATCCCAAGAACAGTATGAAAAGGCAAAATAATAGGATAGTGAATGAGGAAATCCCCACGTCGGTAGGTGCTCAATATGCTACTGGAGATCAGTGGAGAAATAACTTCAGAAAAGGTGAAGGGATGGAGTCAAAGCAGAAACAGTACCCAGTTGTGGATGTGCCTGGTGATAGAAGCAAGGTCCGATGCTGCAAAGAGCAATATTGCTTAGGAACCTGGAATGTTAGGTCCATGAATCAAGGCAAATTGGAAGTGGTCAAACAGGAGATGGCAAGAGTGAACATAGACATTCTAGGAATCAGTGAACTAAAATGGACTGGAATGGGTGAATTTAACTCAGATGACCATTACATCTACTACTGTGGGCAGGAATCCCTAAGAAGAAATGGAGTAGTCATCATGGTCAACAAAAGAGTCCGAAATGCTGTACTTGGATACAATCTCCAAATGAACAGAATGACCTCTGTTCATTTCCAAGGCAGACCATTCAATATTACAGTAATCAAAGCCTATGCCCCAACCAGTAACGCATAAAAAGCCGAAGTTTAATGATTCTATGAAGACCTACAAGATCTTTAGAACTAACACTTTAAAAAGATGTCCTTTTCATTAGAGGGGACTGGAATGTAAATGTAGGAAGTCAAGAAACACCTGGAGTAACAGCCAACTTTGGCCTTGGAGCACCGAATGAAGAAGGGCAAAGACTAATAGAGTTTTGCCAAGAGAACACACTGGTCATAGCAAACAACCTCTTTCAGCAACAGAAGAGAAGACTCTATACATGAACATCACCAGATGGTCAACAGAAAAAACAGATTGATTGTATTCTTTGCAGTCAAAGTGGAGAAATTCTATACAGTTAGAAAAAACAAGACCAGAGCTCACTGTGGCTCAAATCATAAACTCCTTATTGCCAAATTCAGACGTAAATTGAAGAAAGTAGGGAAAATCACTAAACCATTCAAATATGACTTAAATCAAATCCCTTATGATTATACAGTGGAAATGAGAAATAGGTTTAAGGGACTAGATCTGATAGGTAGAGTGTCTGATGAACTATGGATGGAGGTTCATGACATTGTAAAGAAGACAGGGACCAAGACCATGCCCATGGAAAAGCAATGCATAAAAGCAAAATAGTTGTCTGAGGAGGCCTTAAGAATACCTGTGAAAAGAAGAGAAGCGAAAGGCTGAGGAGAAAAAAATATATAATCACCTGAATGCAGAGTTCCACAGAATAGCAAGGAGAGGTAAGAAAGCCTTCCTCTGTGATCAATACAACGACATAGAGGAAAACAACAGAATGGGAATGACAAGAGATCTCTTGAAGAAAATTAGAGATACCAAGGGAACATTTCATGCAAAGATGGGCTCGATAAAGGTCAGAAATTGTATGGACCTAAGAGAAGCAGAAGATATTAGGAATAGGTGACAAGAATACACAGAAGAACTGTACAAAAAAGATCTTCACAACCAAGATAATCACGATGGTGTGATCACTGACCTAGAGCCAGACATCTTGGAATGTGAAGTCAAGTGGGCCTTAGAAAGTATCACTAAGGACAAAGGTAGTGGAGGTGATGGAATTCCAGTTAAGCTTTTCAAATCCTGAAAGATGATGCTGTGAAAGTGCTGCACTCAATTTGGAGCAAATTTGGGAAACTCAGCAATGACCACAGGATTGGAAAATGTCAGTCTTCATCCCATTCTCAAAGAAGGGCAATGCCAAAAAATGCTCAAACTACCACACATTTGCACTCATCTCACACGCTAGTAAAGTCACGCTCAAAATTCTCCAAGCCAGGCTTCAGCAATATGTGAACCTCCAGATTTTCCAGCTGGTTTTAGAAAAGGCAGAAGAACCAGAGGTCAAATTGCCAACATCCTCTGGATCATGGAAAAAGCAAGAGAGTTCCGGAGAAACATATATTTCTGCTTCATTGACTATGCCAAAGCCTTTGACTGTGGGAATAACAACAAATTGTGGAAAATTCTGAAAGAGATGGGAACACCAGAACACCTGACCTGCTTCCTTAGAAACCTGTATGCAGGGCAGAAAGAAACAGTTAGAACTGGACATGGAACAACAGACAGGTTCCAAATAGGAAAAGGAGTACGTCAAGGCTGTATATTGTCACCCTGATTATTTAATTTCTATGCAGAGGAAATTAAAGGAAATGGCAACCCACTCCAGTGTTCTTGCCTGGAGAGTCCCAGGGACGGGGGAGCCTGTGGGCTTCTGTCTATGGGGTCACACAGAGTCGGACACGACTGAAGTGACACAGCAGCAGCAGCAGCATGCAGAGTACATCATGAGGAACGATGGGCTGGAAGAAGTACAGGCTGGAATCAAGATTGCTGGGAGAAATATCAATACCCTCAGATATGAAGATGGCATCACCCTTATGGCAGAAAGTGAAGAGGAACTGAAAAGCCTCTTGATGAAAGTGAAAGGGGTTAGTGTAAAATTTGGCTTGAAGCTCCACATTCACAAAACTAAGATCATGGCACCTGGTCCCATCACTTCATGGGGAATAGACGGGGAAACAGTGTAAGACTATATTTTGGGGCTCCAAAACCACTGCAGATGTTGCTTGCAGTCATGAAATTAAAAGACGCTTACTCCTTGGGAGGAAAGTTATGACCAACCCAGATAGCATATTAAAGAGCAGCGACATTACTTTGCCAACAAAGGTCCGTCTAGTCAAGGGTATGGCTTTTCCAGTGATCATAATGGATTTGAGTGCTGGACTGTGAAGAAAGCTGATCGCCAAAGAATTGATGCTTTTGAAGTGTGGTGTTGGAGAAGACTCTTGAGAGTCTTGGACTTCAAGGAGCTCCAACCAGTCCATTCTAAAGGATATCAGTCCTGGAAGTTCATTGGAAGGACTGATGCTAAATATGAAGCTCCACTACTTTGGCCACCTCATGCGAAGGGTTGACTCACTGGTAATGATTCTGATGCTTGGACGGATTGAGGGCAAGAGGAGAAGTGGACGACAGAGAATGAGATGGCTGGATGCCATCACCGACTCTATGGAAGCGGGTTTGAGTGAACTCCGGGAGTTGGTGATGGACGGGTAGGCCTGGCGTGCTGTGACTCATGGGGTCACAAAGAGTTGGATTCGACTGACTGACTGAACTGAACTGAACTGAATTGAACTCTTACCCAACCAAACTTGGGTTACTCACTTCTGTGCAATAGTTTATTGTGGAACCAGGCAAGGTGTCCTAGCAGCTGGTGTTTCAAAGACCCACACTCCCCAAATACTTTCAGGGGAACTATCTTTTTGACAGAGTGAGGTTAGGCATGGGGTGTGTGATTAGTTTGGGAACATTCTACTAGTGGCCTGTTCCTGAGGATATTGGGAGTCGACATCATTGACCATCTGGTTCCAACTACTCTGTGGTCTAGGTACTTACATTTCAGCCTGGTTGGGGCTTTAGTATCTCTAAAACTGTTCACAGAATGTTATCTATGGCCCTTGAGGAGGAACTAAAGATCCTTGACTTTGCTTAATGTTCAAGAATCATTATTCTATATTGCTTGATTATTTTCCTTTGTTTCTGGCTTTTCTAGTTTCTCTGATTAAAATTACTCTGGGAACACGAGGAAGTCTAGAATCTCCTACTCCTCTCTCTTGGTTTTCATAGTTTTCAATCTTAAGACGGGACGGCTTAGAACAAGAAATGAAATAAAGTGTTGGATTTAGAGCGTGATCATAACTGTGACTGAAAATCTCAGTTGCAGGTTCGATTTCTGTCCCAGCTCTTGGAGTGTTTGAGTTAACTACAACTTTGGCTATTTCATGATGAGATTGAGCGTGGAACTGGAAATGAATCTGACATCAACATTTTTTGTTATGCAAACATATCCGTCTACTTTATATAGATATATGTACATTGGAGGGACTGATGCTAAAGCTGAAACTGCAATACTTTGGCCACCTCATGCGACGAGTTGACTCACTGGAAAAGACTCTGATGCTGGGAAAGGTTGGGGGCGGGAGGAGAAGGGGACGACGGAGAATGAGATGGCTGGATGGCATCACCGACTCTGTGGACATGAATTTGAGTGTACTCCGGGAGTTGGTGATGGACAGGGAGGCCTGGCGTGCTGTGATTCATGGGGTCGCGGAGAGTCGGACACGACTGAGCGACTGAACTGAACTGAACTGACTGATGTATATCTATTATGTATATATATTTTTTCTATAACTTTATTTTTGTCATTAAACTGGACAAACATTTGAAAATTGGTAGCTATTTACTAAAAGAAAAGAGGGGAGTGATATAAAGGAGTTCTCGTATTTTTTCCACTTACGTATATTCAATAACCGAGTAGACAGTTGGTGATGGACAGGGAGGCCTGGCGTGCTGTGATTCATGGGGTCGCGGAGAGTTGGACACGACTGAGTGACTGAACTGAACTGAACTGAACTGAGACTTTTGAATAATTCTACTTTGGGGTTTTAATTTTTTTCCATTGCTGCTTTGCCTAACAGGAATTAAAAGCCATTGTACATTTTTTAATACACATACACACATGCACATATGTGTATATATGTGTATATGTCAAAATATAATTTTAGACAACTTTATTTAGGTGGTCAAAGTCTTTGCTTGTTCCCAAGATCTTTAATGAACTGTTTGGGAAGCCCAATGTTACTTAATAACTTTCTGGCTGAATAATATAGATCCTATTCTGAAAGGCTGTCCCTTGATGGAGCTGATCAGCAGTATGCTTTCTATAATAGTGATGGGGTTCATACATATGAGGACACCTTGAGCCCATAAAACTGCAACTCTCATTTACTTAGAGATATTGTTCTAAGACTGCTGTTCCTCTCCTCACGTTGGATATAATTTTAAACATTCAAATTAACGGGTTAAACGGATGCACCAGGCACTGTGCATAGATCATAATCAGGCTCTATGGCTAGCTGAACACTGAAATTATATGATGTGTACATCAAAATAACTCTTCCATAGTTCAGTGTGTACATTTTTATTTCATCACTTTAAACTTCTGGTACCAAATATTTGAGTAGAAATCACTGATGATCAAAACTTCTCTCCCTTCATGACACAGTGGTTCGGCTTCCTGTCCGCCTCCACATCATATCATTATTTCTTGTCCTCCTTTGTATTTTTGTAGTTGCCACATTAGAGATAACATGAAGAGGCTCAATATATTATGTTAATAGAGAAATGTATTATAGGCTGTGTATATTGTCAATATTTTACAGAGTTGTCACAGAAGCATGGCACAAATGCTCCAACAGGAAACTTAAAACCAGCAGTATTATATATGATGAGTAACGATCATCTTAGAATACGCTTAGAAAACAATTTCTTATCCAAAACACTGAGGGGAAAAAATGGTACAAGAATAAAATAATTCTCAATGTTGATAGGAAAACAGGATAAACAGTACACTTGAATTCTCAGTATTACACAAAGTAAGATGATAGCATCTGGTCCCACTGCTTCATGGGAAATAAAGGTGGAAAAGGCAGAAGCAATGACAGATTTCCTCTTTTGTGGCTCTATATTCACTATGAATGTGACGGCAGTTATAAAATTAGAATACAGGTGCTTCCTGGAAAAATGGCACTCACACATTTAGTAAGCGTGTTAAAAAGTGAATAGTTGACTTGACCAAAGGGGGCACATTGAGTAGACTAATGGTCTTTCCAGTAGACATGTACAGATGTGAGAACACCAAACTGCTCTGCTGGGGATGACTTGTGAGCCTCCATTAGATTGCAAGGAGATCAAGCCATCCAAACTTAAAGGAAATCAACTCTGAAGATTCATTAGAATCACTAATGTTGAAGCTATGTCTCCAAAGCTTTGACCACCTGAGCAAAGAACTGACTCATGAGAAAAGACCCGACTCATGAGAAAAGACCCTGATTCTTAGGAGCCAATTAAATCTTGTTTCATGATTTGCATGAGAGAGGAGGAGAAGAGTGTATAGCTTCACTCATTCAATGGACATGATCTCAAGCAGACTCTGGGAGATGGTGAGGGGCAGAGAGGCCTTGTGTGCTGCAGTCCAAGGGGACACAAAGAGTCTGACAAGACTTTGTGACTGAACAACAACAAGATTTCAGTTAATAAAATGGATCTTCCAGGGTCTCGGTGGGGTCTCATCATGTTAGAGGAATAGGAGCCTGAGTCCACTTTCTCCCACACAAATCCATCAAAGGATAGATTGCACATGGAACACCTTCCAGAAACAAATTTGTGACCAATGTTGATGGGCCCTAGAAACCGATAAAGGAAAACCAGTCTCTTAAAAAGTAGGTAAGAAAAAATAAGTAATGAAAGGGGGGAAATGTTTTTAGGGATTGAGACTCGCCTTGGAGAAGGAGTCTTAAAGAAGGAGAAATTTGCACAAAATTGGAAACCCTCTCTCATAGGTGTCAGTCGGGGAAGAAATAGAACGGAAGAGAGGAAGAATAGAGAAACACAGATTATGCCAATAAATGCAATCACTGCCCTGAGGACAATGTGCGAAGCTAAGGTAACACGCAAACATAAACTATGGGGACACTAGAGACAGAAATTTTAGAAAGGACCTTTCCTGTGAGAAGGCTCTAAGGCCACATCTTGAACCATGCATACTCACAGAACAGAAGATTGTGCACTAGAAAATACCAAAGGAGACCAAGCCAGTGTCCATTTAAGACCCATTCCTCCACGGAGGGAGAGAGGAACGTGTACGACTGCCAGAGGAAGAAGGAGATAGGCTCATAGAATCTTGGCCCCAGACACATTCCCCTGCCAAGCTCTAAGCTGGCTGACAGTTGCTAGTGATGAATTCCTCACTTCATGGACAGTTCACATAGCCCAGACACATGACAGCCTGGGGTCAGTTAGCCTGAGGAGACGCATGGCACACTTGAGACTGTGCCCTCTACAGACACAGGCAGCAAACTGAGTGGCTGAGACCAGAAAGTTGCTTAAGATGCATGGACCACCTGGGACTGTGCGTTGCTTCCAACCAGTCACCCGAGGTTTTGGACTTGGGAAGAGCACAAAGCACATAGCCAATAGTGGTCATGGCCCTTGCCAAGCACCTAACTGCCTGATTGGCTGAGAAGTGCATGAAACACAGGGCCCACTTGGGACTGTGCCCTCATGTATCAACCAGGAGTCTGAGCAGGGTGGACTCAGAAAGTACATGCCACATTTGTCATTGACAAGCCCGATGTGATCAATAGACCTCAAGCACCCCCCCATCCCAATGGCCTTTGTTTCCTGTGTCCCACCTCTCACCCCCAAATACTGAACAGGTGAGGTCGAATAAGAGGCTACTGCACCCTCGTTTCATGGTGAAAACCAGATATGGAGAGGCTTTCAAATAAAAGAAGGAAATATAAACAAAGAAGCATATACCAACCCAGAAGTGACAGGTTAAACGTAATAAGTCTGCAATATACGGCCAGACTGTTCAAGTGAGGAACAACAGTCACCTTTGACAAGTACAAGCTTCAACAAGAGACTGTCTGACACTGTATTGACACCAAAAAGCACACAACTACTTTAAAATTCTGAGATCTATTTCCTCTCTTCTTTTAAAATTTATTTATTTTATTGGAAGGCTAATTACTTTCTAATATTGTATTGGTTTTGCCGTACATTGGCATGAATCTGACCCAGGTATTCATACGTTCCCCAACTTGAACCCGCCTTCCACCTCCCTCCCCATCCCATCCATCTAGTTCATCCCCGTACACCAGCCACGAACAACCTGTATCATGCATCGAGCCTGGACTAGCGATTCGTTTCACATATGATAATATACATGCTTCAATGCCATTATCCCATCATCCCACCCTCGCCCTCCCCCACAGAGTCCAAAAGACTGTTCTATACATCTGTGTCTCTTTTGCTGTCTCGTATACAGGGTTATCCTTATCACCTTTCTAAATTCCATATATATGCCTTAGTGTACTGTATTGGTGTTTTTCTTTCTGGCTTACTTCACTCTGTATAATAGGCTCCAGTTTCTATATGATTTCTTTAACTTTAAAATATTTTAGTCCTTTATTATAACCTAAACTTTTATTTCTATTAACTATTATTAGCTTTCAAGCAAAACACACGTAAATCTATCTTTTAAACACTTTTTATATATGAGAGAATGAATTTGGACTCCGTTTTCTTTTTTTACACTGTTTAAACAAGTCTATATTTTATTTTTGGTTCTTAATTTTACTTTCCAAAAATTGATATCAATGTTGTAACTTTAGTAACAAAATCTTTACGATCTGATGTCACTAATGGATTCGTTTTCCCGAATTGATTGCTCTCTCCCGTTTCAACTCTCCCATAACTCCTCCTAGGCATCTCTTTCTCCCTCTTTCCTTTCCTCTGCTGTCTGAAATTCTGTGAATCCCTTTGATTCTTTCGGGATGAGGAGAATTGTGCCACCATTTACCTCCGGTTTTACCTTCTGTATTGCATTGGTTTTTGATGTTACTGCAACCTGGGAACAGAAACCCAGAGGCCAGGGCGTCGATTCCAGAACTTTAGATCAACATTGAACTCCTTACCTCAAGGAATATTAAAGGACAAGCACACACCCCAGAGTTTCCGTGTCTACATGGAAAGCAATCTCCACACTTGAGTCAGTAAGTTCAGTACAAGAGAACCCACAGCTATTCTCCAGTAAAACAGAAACACAACAATGAATATTATAAAAGCCATACCAGACCCACAAACACCCCAAAGCACAGTCCGTGGACAATTCATTGCACTTCAGAGAGAAGAGATACAGATCTGTCTGCCAGTGAACACACACAAATGATCGGAAACATTAAACATTGAGAAGTCATTGGTCCAATCCCACCCACAAAAGACAGGTTCCACAACATAGTGGAGCTATAATTCTCAGGCCTGCAGAAAAGGGACCCAAATCACAGTAATCGAAACAGAATGAAAAGGGAGAGAAATATGCAGCTGCTGAAGGTAAATTACCAAAAAATCCCACAAAAACAAAGAAAAGAAGAGGAGTTAGGAAGTTTTCCTGAAAAAGAATTCAGAATAATGAAAGTAAAGATAAAAGTCTTGAAAGATATGTAGAATTGCCAGTAAATACACTGGGGGACCGGAATGAGTAGAAATAAACATGTTTAACATGGATCTAGAAGAAATAAAGAGTCAAGCAGTAAAAATCAATACAATAACTGAGATTAACAACACCCTGGAAGGAACCAACAGTAGAATAATTGAGACAGAGAAAGAACTAATTAGGTGGAGGCAGAAAGGAGGAAATAAATGAAGCACAGTGAGGTGTGCAACAAAAACAACAAGTTAAACAGGTAAAGCGCAGCAGTGATAAATGTCCCACAATGAGAAGCTTAGGTGTAGAGAAGGAGAACACCAAAACAAAAAGGGGTGGGGTACTTGGAAGATTCTTGAGGAAGTAAACTTTGAAAGCACCCTTAAACGAGTCAAGCCGAAAGAATTGGGACCAGATATGAAACAACTGAATGTTCAAAACCGGGAAAAGAAAGTGACAAATCTCTGTATTGTCACTCAGCTTATGTGAATCTACATTAGAGTATACTATTAAAATACCAGATGAGTAAATCACAAGCTTGCATCAAGGATTGGGAGAAACATAAACAGCCTCAGATTATATAGATGACAACACTGAAACAAATAGAAAGTGAAGAAAAAATAAAGAGTCTTTGGATGAGGGTGAATGAGAAGAGTGCAAAACCAAGCTGACAACTCAACATTCATAAAAACAAAGCAAAAGGCATCTGGTCCCATCACTACTCTGCAAATAGAAGGGGTAAACATATGAACTTCCAGATTTCCAATTGGGTATCAGAAAAGGCAGAGGAAAGAGAGATCAAATTGCCAACATCCGATGGATCATGGAAAAAGCAAGAGAGTTCCAGGAAAACATCTCTTTCTGCTGTACTGACTATGCAAAGACTTTAACTGTGTGGATCTCAATAAATGGTGCAAACTTTTGGAAGAGATGGGAATACCAGACCGCCTGACCTGTCTCTTGAGAAAACTGTATGCAGGTCAGGAAGCAGCAGTTAGTGCTGGACATGGAACAACAGACTGGTTCCAAATAGGAAAAGGAGTATGTCAAGGCTGTATATTGTCATCCTGCTTATTTAACTTCTATGCAGAGTACATGATGAGAAACACTGGGCTGGGAGAAGCACAAGCAGGAATCAAGATTGCCTGGAGAAATATCAATAAACTCAAATATGCAGATGACAGCACCGATACGGCAGAAAGTGAAGAGGAATTAAAAATCTTCTTGATGAAAGTGGAAGAGGAGAGTGAAAAACTTGGACTAAAGCTCAACATTCAGAAAGTTAAGATCATGGCATCTGGTCCCATCACTTCATGAGAAATAGATGGAGAAACAGCGGAAACCGTGCCAGACTTTATTTTTTAGGTTCTAAAATCACTGCAGATGCTGATTGAAGCCATGAAATTAAAAGACGCTTACTCCTTGGAAGAAAAGTTAAGACCAACTTAGATAGCATATTAAAAACCAGAGACATAACTTTGCCAACCAAGGTCGGTCTAGTTAAGGCTGTGTATTTTCCAGTGGTCAATATGGATGTGAGAGTTGAACTGTGAAGAAAGTTGAGAGCAGAATTGATGCTTTTGAACGGTGGTATTGGAGGAAATTATTGAGAGTCCCTGCAAGGAGATCCAACCAATCCGTTCTACAGGAGATTAGTTCTGGGTGTTCATTGGACGGACTGAAGCTGAGGCTCAAACTCCAATACTTTGGCCACGTGATGCGAAGAGTTGATTCATTGGAAAAAACTCTAATGCTGGGAGAATTGGGGGCAGGAGGAGAAGGGGATGGCCGAGGATGAGATGGCTGGATGGCATCACCAATTCGACGGACATGAGGTTGAGTGAACCCCAGGAGTTGGTGATGGACAGGGAGGCCTGACATGCTGTAATTCATGGGGTAGCAAACAGTAGGACACGACTGAGACTGTTCTGAACTAAACCGAAATATGTGGAAACAGTGACAGGCTTCATTTTCTATGGCTCGAAAATTACTAAGAATAGTGATTGCAGTCATCAAATTAGCTGTTACTTGCTTTTGGACGTAAAAGCTCTGACAAACCTAGACATTGCATTAAAATGAAGACATACCACATTATTAATTCTCAGTTAAATATAAATGTCAAAGATGGTTACCCTTGTCTAACTCAAAGAAACTAAGCCATGCCTGTGGGGCCATCCAAGACAGGCAGGACATGGTGGAGAAATATGACAGAATGTGGTCCACTGGAGAACGGAATGGCAAACCACTTGAGTATACCTGCCTTGAGAACCCCAAGAACAGTATGAAAAGGCAAAGTAATAGGATACTGAATGAGGAATTCCCCAGCGTGGTAGGTGCCCAGTGTGCTCCTGTTGATCAGTGGATAAAAAACTCCAGAAAGAGGGAAGGGATGGAGCCAAAGCAAAAACAGTACCCAGGTGTAGATGTTACTGGTGATAGAAGCAAGGTCCGATGCTGCAAAGAGAAATATTGCATAAACCTGGAATGTAATGTCCGTGAATCAAGGCAAACTGGGAGTGGTCAAATGAGATGGCAAGAGTGAATCTGTGAACTAAAATGGACTAAATGGGTGAATTTAACTCAGATGACTCAGATGATTATATCTGCTACTGTGGGCAGGAATACCTTAGAAGACAGGGAGGAGCCATCATTGTCAACAAAAGAGTCCGAAATGCTGTGCATGGATGCAGTCTCCAAAACGACAAAATGAAATGTGTTCATTTCCAAGAAAAACCATTCAATATTACAGTAATCCAAGGCTATGCACCAACCAGTAACGCTGAAGAAGCTGAAGTTGAACGGTTCTATGAAGACCTACAGGACTTTTAGAACTAATACTAAAAAAAATAGATGCCCTTTTCATTATAGAAGTTTGGAATGTAAAAAGTAGGAAGTCAAGAAACATCTGGAGTAACAGGCAAACTTGGCCTTGGAGCAGGGAATGAAGCAGGGCAAAGGCTAATAGAATTTTGCCAAGAGAACGCACTGGTCATAGCAAACACCCTTTTTCAACAACACAAGAGAAGACTCTACACATGGACATCAGCAGATGGTCAACACCGAAATCGGATTGATAATATTCTTTTCAGACAAAGACAGATAAATTCTATACCGTTAGCAAAAATGAGACCAGGAACTGCCTGTGGCTCAGATCATGAACTCCTTGTTTCCAAATCAAGACTTAAAATGAAGAAAGTAGGGAAAACCACTACACCATTCACATGTGACCTAAATCAAATTCCTTATGATTATACAGTGGAAGTGAGAAATAGATTTAAGTGACTAGATATGGTAGATAGAGTGCCTGATGAATTCTGGACGGAGGTTCTTGACATTGTATAGGAGACAGGGACCAAGACCATGCCCATGGAAAAGAAATGCAAAAAAGCAAAATGGCTGTCTGAAGAGGCCTTACAAATAGCTGTGAAAAGAAGAAAAGTAAAAAACAAAGGAGAAAGGGAAAGATATAAGCATCTGAATACAGAGTTCCAAAGAATGGCTAGGAGAAATAAGAAAGCCTTCCTCAGTGATCAATGCAAGGAAATAGAGGAAAA
The DNA here is from genome assembly GCF_049115385.1 of Moschus berezovskii. Taxonomy (NCBI): domain Eukaryota; kingdom Metazoa; phylum Chordata; class Mammalia; order Artiodactyla; family Moschidae; genus Moschus; species Moschus berezovskii. The sequence goes on along the minus strand of NC_142489.1, from coordinate 43,522,208 downwards.
GAAAAGAATAGGAAAGACAAGAGATCACTTCAAGAAAATTAGAGATACCAAGGGAACGTTTAATGCAAAGATGGGCTCGATAAAGGACAGATATATTATGGACCTAAGAGAAGCAGAAGATATTAAGAACAGGTGGCAAGAATACACAGAAGAACTATACAAAAAAGATCTTCACAACCAAGATAGTCACGATGGTGTAATCACTGACCGAGAGCCAGACATCTTGGAATGTGAAGTCAAGTGGACCTTAGAAAGCATCCCTAGGAACAAAGCTAGTGGAGGTGATGGAATTCCAGTTGAGCTACTTCAAATCCTGAAAGATGATACTGTGAAAGTGCTGCACTCAATATGCCAGCAAATTTGGAAAACTCAGCAGTGGCCACAGGACTGGAAAAGGTCAGTCTTCATTCCAATCCCAAAGAAAGGCAATGCCAAAGAATATTCAAACGACCTCACAATTGCATTCATCTCACACACTAGTAAATTCACGCTCAAAATTCTCCCAGCCAGGCCTCAGCAATACGTGAGCCATGAACTTCGAGATGTTCAAGCTGGTTTCAGAAAAGGCAGAGAAACCAGAGATCAAATTGCCAACATCCTCTGGATCATGGGAAAACTAAGAGAGTTCCAGAAAAAAACATCTATTTCTGCTTCATTGACTATGCCAAATCCTTTTACTGTTGGGATCACAACACACTGTGGAAAATTCTGAAAGAGATGGGAATACCAGACCACCTGACCTGCCTCGTGAGAAACCTGTATGCAGGTCAGGAGGCAACTGTTAGAACTGGACATGGTACAACGGACTGATTCCAAATAGGAAAAGGAGTGTGTCAAAGTTGTATATTGTCACCCTGCCTATTTCACTTCTACGCAGAGTACATCATGAGGAACACTGGGCTGGGAGAAGCACTGGCTGGAATCAAGATTGCTGGGAGAAATATCAATACCCTCAGATATGAAGATGACATCACCCTTATGGCAGAAAGTGAAGAGGAACTCGAAAGCCTCTTGATGATAGTGAAAGAGGAGAGTGAAAAAGTTGGTTTGAAGCTCCACATTCAGCAAACTAAAATGATGGCATCTGGTCCCATCACGGCATGGGAAATAGATGGGGAAACAGTGGAAACAGTGTCAGACTTTATTTTTTGGGCTCCAAAATCACTGCGGATGCTGATTGCGGCCATAAAATTAAAAGAAGATCACTCCTTGGAAGGACATTTCTGACCAACCTAGATAGCATATAAAAGAGCAGAGACATTACTTTGCCAACAAAGGTCCGTCTAGCCAAGGCTCTATTTTTTCACGGGATCATGTATGGATATGAAACTTGGATTGTGAAGAAAGCTGATAGCCGAAGAATTGATGCTTTTGAACTGTGGTGTTGGAGAAGACTCTTGAGAGTCCCTTGGACTGCAAGGAGATCCAACCAGTCCATTCTAAAGGAGATTAGTCCTGGATGTTCATAAGAAAGACTGATGCTGAAGCTGAAGCTCCAATACTTTGGTCACCTCATGCGAAGAGTTGACTCACTGGAAAAGACTCTGATGCTGGGAGGGATTGGGGGCAATAGGAGAAGGGGACGGCAGAAAATGAGAGGGCTGGATGTCATCACCGACTCTATGGAGGTGGGTTTGATTGAACTCCGGGAGTTGGTAAAGGACATGGAAGCCTCACATGGTGTGATTCAGGGGTTTGAAAGTGTTTGACACTACTGAGGGACTGAACTCAACCTGAACTGAACTGAATGATGGTAATGTTGGAGGCTATGGGATGTTATTGAGTAATGTATATAGCTTTGACTGCTAACTTATTTAGCACCTTTTATTGCTAATTCAGAAAATACTTAAAATACTTCATTTGGCAAGCACTATGTCATCACTTCATGGGGAAATAGATGGAAAAACAGTGGAAACAGTGTCAGACTTTATTCTTGGGGGCTCCAAAATCACTGCAGATGCTGATTGCAGCCATGAAATTAAAAGACGCTTACTCCTTGGAAGGAAAGTTATGACCAACATTGATAGTATATTGAAAAGGAGAGACATCACTTTGCCAACCAAGGTCCGTCAAGTCAAGGCTATGGTTTTCCCCGTGGTCATGTATGGATGTGAAAGTTGGACTGTGAAGAAAGCTGATCGCCGAAGAATTGATGCTTTTGAACTGTGGTGTTGAGAAGACTCTTGAGAGTCCCCTGTACCACCAGGAGATCCAACCAGTCCATTCTAAGGGAGATCAATCCTGGGTGTTCATTGAAAGGACTGATGCTAAAGCTGAAACTGCAATACTTTGGCCACCTCATGCGACGAGTTGACTCACTGGAAAAGACTCTGATGCTGGGAACGGTTGGGGGCGGGAGGAGAAGGGGACGACAGAGAATGAGATGGCTGGATGGCATACTCTGTGGGCATGAGTTTGAGTGAACTCCGGGTGTTGATGATGGACAGGGAGGCCTGGCGTGCTGTGATTCATGGGGTCGCGGAGAGTCGGACACGACTGAGCGACTGAACTGAACTGATCGCTTAGCTGATGTGAAAGATACATAAGGCAACTTGGGTACAGATACAACATATAGAAGAATTGGACATCTGTGGTTAACTTGGTAGGAAGGAAGACAGGTTATTTCAATTCCCAAGTAAGTGTTTAGGAAAAGTTGTGAAATGTGGCTTATTATGACTGAAAATATGTTGCCTGATTGTAGCTCTAGAAATTATGTGAAACAGATAGATAATGAAGCTTGTAATGGAAAGAAATATCATGCCTTCCAAGAACTGATTACCTTGGTGAGATGCTGCATTCACCACAAGGATTTAAGTCTATCTTTGTAGGAACAGCAAAGCAACATAAAAATATACATGAGGAAATATAGGGTGGTGTGTTGGTGGGAGGAAATAAAGGCATGACATAAGGAGAGCAGAGCAAGAATGACCCTTTTTAATACAACTTGTAAAATGCCTATCTTTTGCTGACTGTGGTGCAATCATTGACTATGTCATGTTATCTTTGGCATCCCATCATGGTATGTTAGTGATCATGATTATCGAGTAGACTAAATCTATATTTTCAAGTGAAACACATTTTTTTTTTTTTTAATGCAGAAAACCTTCTGCCTAACCTCTTAGCTTTCTTTGCAATGACTGGTATAATATAATAAAACTGAGAAAGCATTAAAATATATACACTCATTTGCTGTTTCTAAATTTGATTTGTATCTGATCCTTCCCCCATACCATCCTATCTTAGACACCCAGTCAGTTCTGCCTGGATGATTTCAGAAGTCAATTTATTTACATTTTGTCTTTTACATTGTTTGCATTTTCTATTTTTTCAAACAATTCATTAGGTGTAATGTACCTATGATGCATACTGAATGTTTCCTTGAACAGAAAATTTAATATTACAGCAGAGCAAAGTATCCAGGAACTGAAATGCTCATTTACTCTTAATTATTTCAAAGTGAAATTGACACTATGACAATGAACATATAACTTTATTTTTCAAATAAGAGAATTGTAGGAATTTGTTGACATCTCCCAACATTAATTTAATCTTCAGTATCGTGCATAATCTGACACCTAATTGGTACACCAGTTGTATTAGGATGATTTTTAAATAATGAAGACGATTGATGTATTGACCTAGAAAGAGAGGCAACAATGCATCAGAAATCTCCGGTACTGGGAAACATGAATGGGCTGCGTGTTTTATTTTAGGGAAAGGTTTGTCATGGACTGCCACATGACCGTACACACCTGGAAAGGTAGACGTTTTCCACACTCAGTCCAAAATCACTGTTGCATAATGGAGATACAATATGGTACTGCAAAATAGAAGTAGACATAGCTGCCACAGTATGTCAAATAGACACTGCAGCCATTTGGCGTATAGCAGCTGATAGTTGAAACACCGTGAACAGTGCTCCACCTAGAATGTGGGATGGAGAGGGAGATGGAAGAGTGTTTCGAAAGGGAGGGGATATATATATATATTTCTATGCCTGATTTATTTTGAATTTTAACAGAATACAGAAAAATTCGGTAAAACAATTACCCTTCCATTAAAAAAAAAAAAAAAAACAATAAGAGAAACAGCAAAGTGATGTATCACAGTATGTTCCTGTGGTCTAACTGATATTGATGATGGAGAAGAGAAATAATTTCAAGTTAGGGCACTTGTATCAATAACTATCTGGATGGTAGAACGCTATAGTTTGAATGGCACACTTAAACTTCTGCAGGCTGAAAATACATTCAATTCTCTAGTTCCAGGATTGAAGTCAGAATTATGACCATCCACATAACACGTTGCTTTAACATGCTTCTTCTCCTTATCTCGGATTAATGAAGATACTGTAGAGACATTTTTCTGATCAACTCTTCTTTTGATTCTTACTAAATGTGAGGATAACCTTGTTCAAAATATGGTTATGATAGAACTGAAACAAAAACCAAATGGGGAAAAATATTCCGTAACTCTTTCAACTAAGATAGATCAGAAAAACAAAGAAAAATGGATTCCTTAAATCATAAAATGTAAACACTTTCAAATACTCCTCTTCCATTAGTAGTTTAAAAAACTTACATAGTTGTAGAAATTATGATCCTCCAGTAAAATGTGCTATAAGTCTATGGTAAATGTCATTTAAATACCTTTAGGATTTGAAATTTTCCCAATTTTTTTTTCAAAAGAAATTTAAGCCATTTTTATTAATCTGGACAAACAAATGACAGAGAGAAGACATCACCAAATGCTCAACACAAATCAGATTGATTTTATTCTTTCAGTCAAAGATGGAGAATCTCTATACAGCCAGCAAAAACAAGACCAGGGGCTGACTCTGGCACAGATCATGAACTCCTTGTTGCAAATGCTGACTGAAATAGAAGGAACTGGAGAGAACCCCTATACCATTCATGTATGACATAAGTCAATTCACTTATGACTATACAGTGGAAGTGAGAAATAATTTTAAGGGACTAGATCTGACAGAGAGGGTGCCTGATAAATTATGGGTGGAGGTTCATGACATTGTACAGGAGACAGGAATCAAGATCATCCCCAATAAAAAGAAATGCAAAAAAGCAAAATGGCTGTCTGAGGAGGCCTTACAAATGGCTGTGAAAGAAGGGAAGTGTAAAGAAAAGGAGAAAAGGAAATTTATACCCATTTGAATGTAGAGTTCCAATGAATAGCAAGGAGAAATAAGAAAGACTTCCTTAGTGATCAATGCAAAGAAATGGAGGAAAGCAATAGAATGGGAAAGAGTAGACATATCTGCAGGATAATTAGAAATACTGAGGCAACATTTCATGCAAAGGTGGGCTCAATAAAGGACACAAATATTAGGAACCAAAGAGAAGCAGAAGATATTAAGAAGAGGTGGCAAGAATACACAGAAGAACTGTTCATAGAAGATCTTCAGGACCAAGAAAATCACGATGGTGTGATCATTCACGTAGAGCCAGACATCCTGGAATGTGAAGACAAGTGGGCCTTAGGAAGCATCACTATGAACAAAACTAGAGTAGGTGATGGAATTCCAGTTGAGCTATTTCAAATCCTGGAAGATGATGCTGTGAAAGTGCTGCACTCAATATGCCAGCAATTTGGAAAACTCAGCAGTGGCCACCGGACTGGAAAAGTCAGTCTTCATTGCAATCCCAAAGAAAGGCAATACCGAAGAATGCTCAAACTACAGCATAATTGCTCTCATCTCCCAGGCTAATCATGCGTTGCTAGAAACTGTCTTTAAAACCTAAAACGTGAGTGACCTACAGAGGCCTGTAGAGTCATATCTCTGGTCTTTCCAAAGGTATGTACAGATATGAGAACACCAAGGGATTACTGACTGTAAACCGCTCTGCTGGGGAAGACTTGTGAGATTCTTTTGAACTGCAGGAATACCAAAAAATGAATTGTAAAAAAATCAACTTTGAAGACTCATTGGAAGGACTGATGCTGAAAATAAAGCCCCAAAGCTTTGTCCAATTGAGGCAAAGAGCTGACTCATTAGAAAAGACCGTGACCTATAGAAAGTGTTGAAAGCAGGGGGATCAGTAGGTGAGAGAGGATGAGACATCTGGAGAGCATCAGCGATTCAAAGGACATGATCTTGGGGAAACTATGGGAGAGAGTGAGGGACAGAGAGGCCTCTTGTGCTGGAGTCCAGGGGGATACAAAGAGTCAAACATGTCTTAGTGGCTGAAGAACAATAGCATTTCAGTTAATAAGATGGGTCTTGACGGATGGCAGTTGGTCCCAAAATATCAGAGGAATAGGAGGACAAGACAACTCCCTCCCCAACGAATTCATCTAAGCATCGACTGCACATGGAAGAACTTCCAGACAAAAAATTGTGAACACTGTTGAATGGCCCAAGATACCCAGAAGTCAAACATGTTTTCCTTTGAAATGGAGGTAGGAAAAAATAAAAGAGAGACAAAGAGAGACAAAGTATTTAGGGGCTGAGGCTGGTTTTGGAGAGGAAGTTGTAAATGAGGAGAAGTTTGCAGACAATTGTGAACCCTCTCAGGACAGTGACAGTGGAGAACTCTGGGATCGCTTAGAGCAACATAACCTCGGAAAAGTGAAACAAAAGCAAATGTGCCTAACTGTAATTTCCAGCAGAGAAAAAAATCAGATACACCTGTCCACCATCATTGAGGTGGACCTAGGAGGGATGCCCGGACTGTATCACTTGCCTTATGATAAGGACTCAGCTTTAATGGCCTGAGGATGATCTGACAGGTCTAAGATGACGTAGCAACCTAATCCATGGGAACACCAGAGACAAAAATGCAAAGAAGTCCTTTCTTGACATAATTCTCCATGGCCATATAGGGAATACAGACATTCACAGAACCAAATGTTGGACATTCGGTTCAGTTCATTTCAGTTCACTGGCTCAGTCGTGTCCGACTTTTTGAGACCCCATGAATCACCGCACGTCAGACCTCCCTGTCCATCGACAACTCCAGGACTTCACTCAAACTCATGTCCACCGAGTCGGTGATGCCATACAGCCATTTAATTCTTTGTTGTCCCTTTCTCATTCGACCACCAGTCCCTCCCAGCATCAGAGTCTTCCAGTGAGTCAACACTTCGCATGAGGTGGCCAAAATATTGAAGTTTCAGCTTTAGCATCAGTCATTCCAATGAACACCGAGGATTGATCTCCTTTAGAATGAACTGGTTGGATCTCCTTGCAGTCCAAGTGACTCTCAAGAGTCTTTTACAAAATATCAAAGATGTGCAAACAGGCTTCCATTCATGACCCTGTCTTCCACGGAGGCAGAGAGGAAAGTTTGCATCAGACCAAGGCTGAAGGCACGAGGCTGCTTTTATATCAGCCCCAGAGACCACATGTGCCACCAAACTCTGAGCAGGCTGCCAGTTGCTAACCATATCTTCCTGGGTTCATGCTCAGTTCACATAGGTCAGGAGTGTCAAAATATGAGTTCAGCACCCCTCTGGAGACACATGGAATTCTTGAAAAGTTCACATAGTTCAGGAGGTTCAAAATATGAGTTCAGCACCCGTCTGGAGACACACGGAATTCTTGCAAAATTCAGGGAAATAAGAATGGCCTGCCTGTTGTAGTTTAGGAAAAGATTTGTCATTGCTGGCACATTACCCTACACACCTGGAAAGGTAGAAGTTTCCACCCTCAGTCCAAAATCACCTTTGCATAATGGAGTTACGATGTGGTACTGCAAAATAGAAGCAGACATAGCTGCCAAAGTATGTCAAGTAGACATTGCAGCCATTTGATTTAGAGCAGCTGCTAAGTGACACCCAGTGAAAATGCTCAACTTAGATTGTGAGATGGAGAGGGAGATATGAGGGTGTTCCGAAAGGGAGGGGATATAGGTATATCTATGCCTGATTTATTTTGAGTTCTGACTGAATACAGCAAAATTCGGTAAAATGATTCAATTCAGTTCCGTTAAGTTCGGTTGCTCAGTCGTGTCCGAATCTCCGCGCCCCCATGAATCACAGCACGCCAGGCCTCCCTGTCCATCACCAACTCCAGGGTTCACTCAAACTCATGTCCAGAGAGTCGGTGATGCCATCCAGCCATCTCATTCTCTGTCGTCCCCTTCTCCTCCTGTCCTCAAACTTTCCCAGCATCAGAGTCTTTTCCAGTGAGTCAACTCGTCACATGAGGTGGCCAAAATATTGGGAGTTTCAGCTTCAGCATCAGTCCTTCCAATGAACACCCAGAATTGATCTCCTTTAGAATTGACTGGTTGGATCTCCTTGCAGTATAAGTGACTCTCAAGAATCTTCTCCAACACCACAGTTCAAAAACATCAATTTTTCGGTGATCAGCTTTCTTCACAGTCCTAGTCTCACATCCATACATGACCACGGCAAAAACCATAGCCTTTACTTGACGGACATTAGTTGGCAAAGTAATGTCTCTGCTTTTTAATATACTATCGAGGTTGGTGATAACTTTCCTTCCATGGAGTAAGCGTCTTTTAATTTCATGACTGCAATCAGCATCTGCAGTGATTTCGGAGCCCAAAAAATTAAGTCTGACACAGTTTCCACTGTTTTTCCATCTATTTCTCAGAAAATGATGGGATCAGAGGCCTTAATCTTTGTTTTCTGAAGGTTCAGCTTCAAGCCAACCTTTTCACTCTCCTCTTTCACTTTCACCAAGAGGCGTTTGAGTTCTTCTTCTCTTTCTGCTGTAAGGGTGGTGTTATCTGCATATCTGAGGTTATTGATTTTCTCCCAGAAATCTTGATTCCAGCTGGTGCTTCCTCCAGCCCAGCATTCCTCATGATGTACTCTGCATATAAGTTAAATAAGCAAGTTGACAATATACAGCCTTGACGTAATCCTTTTCCTATTTGGAACCAGTCTCTTGTTCCATGTACAGTTCTGACTGTTGCTTCCTGACCTGCATACAGGTTTCTCAAGAGGCAGCTCAGGGGTCTGGGATTCCCATCTCTTTCAGAATTTTCCACAGTTTATTGTGATCCACACAGTCAAAGGCTTTAAAACTATTACCCTTCCATTAAAAAATCAATAAGAGAAATAACAGGTTGATGTATCACAATATTTTCTTGTGGTCTAACTGATACTGATGATGGAGAAGAGAAATAATATCAAGTTAGGGCACTTGTATCAGCAACTCTCTGAATGGTAGAACACTTTATATGAATGGCACAGTTAAACTCCTGCAGTCTGAAAATACATTTGCTCCTCTAATTTCAGAACTGAAGTCAGAGTTATGATCACCAATATTACCCATTGCTTTAATATGCTTCTTCTTCTTATCTCGGAATAATAAAGATACTGTAGAGACATTTTTTTATGATCAACTCTTCTTTTGATTGTTACTAAATGTGAGGATAACCTCGTTCAAAATATGGTTATGATTGAACTGAAACTAAGGGGAGCATGAGAAGATGTTGGAGGAATAGGACAGGGTGACCATTTTCTCCCCCACAAAATCAGCAAAAGAACATTTGAACACTGAGTAAATCCCTTAAAACAACTTCTGAATACCGGTAGAGGACATCAGGCACCCAGAAAAGCGGCCCATAGACTTCGAAAAGAGGTAGGAAACAGCATAAAAGATAAAGAGATACAAAAGAGGGAGGAAGAGAGCTCTGTCTTGGGAAGGGAGGCTTAAAAAAAATAAGAGAGAAGTTTCCAAACACCTGGAAACACAGGCGACTCTATGGGTAGGCTTGGAACCTCAGAGGGCCGCAAAACTAGGAGAAAAGAGACATAAATAATTAAAGCCCACAGACTAACTGCCCAGAGGAAACTCTGAGTGGAGAAGTGGTGCAGATGCGCGCACCCACCACTAGCAGGTGGGGGCTGGGCAGGGAGGCGTGACGGCAGCGCTTAGAGAGACAACAGGGGCTGAACACCTCGAGGGCAAGCTGAGCGCTCTAACAGGACCAAAGAAGACTGTGCAGGGAAAAGCCCCATCCTAATACTCTTCCAGTCCCTCTCACAGAACAAAGGACTGAGCAAAGCAATCCGGCTTGGGCGGCCCATCCCCCAGCTCCCGCCGGGACAGGCATGGAGGGCAACCAGTGTTGGAAGGGGCAGCTGCGGCCCCAGATAGGCTTCCCATACCAAGCTGCAGTCAGGCTTCCTTGCTAACCAAGACTTCTTGGATTTGGGCCAGTCAATATTTGCCTGAGAAAGTGCTCTGGTTGTACACATAGAAAACCAAGCAGCAGGGACCAGGGAGGCGATAAGCCACAGCGACCACGCTCGTCAAACCCCTGGTCACCTGAGCTGCTCAGACCGGGGAAGGCACAAAACACAGGCCCAGCCAAGTCTGCGCTTTTGTGGAGTACTCGCGGACCTGAACCTGAGTCGCTTAGACCTGGGAAGTGCATGGAACCCAGCACCGGCCAGGGACAGCACCTGGCAGACAACCTAGAGCCTGAGCAGCATAAACAGGAAAAACACACACGCTGCGTGCGGGCACATTCCCACAGTAGTCGAGACACTGTAAGCACTCCCCACAGATGACAGTGATATTTGTTAGCAGCATTCCTCACTCCCCACGGCAGGACCGAACAGGTGAGCCGGTGTCCACCACCACCCCCTGGTGTCAGGATGGGAATTAGTCACTGAAGAGACCAGCAAACAGAAGAGATTTTACAATAGAAGGAACTGCCTTGGAGGTAACAGAGGGAGAAGTCTTGAGCCTACTGCAAGAATAAGACTGAAAACCAGAGGCAGAGGCTTAAGGCCAAATCCTGAGAACACCGGAGACCTTCTGTTACAGGGAACATTAATTGATAGGTGCCCATCAAATGCCTCCATACATAAACTGAAACCATGCACAACCGAAGGGTCAGCAAGTTTCAGTGAAATAAATACCACACAAATTCTCCAGCAACACAGGAAAATAGCCCTGAGCGTCAACATACAGACTGCCCAAAGCCACCCCAAACCACTGACATCTCAAACTCATTACTGGACTCTCCATTGCAATCCAGAGAGAAATCCAGCTCCACCCACCAGAACACTGAAACAAGCAAACCAAATTAGGGAACCTTGACAAGTCACCCATCCAACCCCACACAACGAGGTAACTACATAATAAAGAGAACCCCACAAACTGCCAGAGGACGGAAAGGCAACCCCAAGCACAGTAATATAAGCAAGATGAAGAGGCAGAGAAACACCCAGCAAGTAAAGGAACAGGATAAATTCCCACCAACACAAACTAAAGAGGAAGACATGGGGAACCTACCCGATAAAGAATTTCGAATTTTAATTGTGAAAATGATTCAAAATGTGGAAAGCAAAAAGGAGTTACAGATAAATAAAGTGGAGAAAAGGATTGAGAAGATGCAAGAAAAGTTTAATAAGGAATTAGAGGGGAAAATAGAGTCAATATACAATGAACAATGCAATAGATGAGATCAGAAACACTTTCGAGGGAACAAGCAGTAGAATAACGGAGATAGAAGACAGGATAAGTGAGCTAGAAGATAGAATTGTACAAATAAATGAAACAGAGATGGAAAAAGAAAAACAAATTAAAAGAAATGAGGACAATATTAGAGACTTCTGGGACAATGTTAAATACCCCAACATTGGAATCATACGAGTCCCAGAAGAAGAAGACAAAATGAAAGACCATGAGAGAATACTTGAGGAAATAATAGTTGAAAATTTCACTAAAATGGGGAAGGAAATAATCACCCAATTCCAAGAAACACAGAGAGTTCCTAATAGGATAAACCCAAGGCGAAATAACCCAAGTCACATATTAATCAAATTAACAAAGATCAAACACAAAGAAAAAATATTAAAAGCCGCAAGGGAAAAACAACAAATAACACACAAGGGGATCCCCATAGGGATAACAGCTGATCATTCAATAGAAACTCTTCAGGCCAGGAGGGAATGGCAAGACATATTAAAGTGATGAAAGAAAGTAACCTACAGCCCAGATGACTATACCCAGCAAGGATCTCATTCAATTATGAAGGAGAAATCAAAAACTTTACAGACAAGCAAAAGCGGAGAGATTTCAGCATCACCAAACCAGCTCTCCAACAAATATTAAACGATCTTCTCTAGACAGGAAACACAGAAAGGGTATATAAACTCGAACCGAAAACAAATAAGAAAAAGGCAATGGGATCATACTTATCAATAATCACCTTAAACGTAAATGGGTTGAATGTCCCAATCAAAAGACAAAGGCTGGCTGAATGGACACAAAAACAAGACCCCCGTATATGTTCTCTACACTTCAAACTAGGGACACATACAGACTGAAAGTGAAGGGCTGGAAAAAGACATTCGACGCAAATAGAGACCAAAAGAAAGCAGGAGTAGCAGTACTCATATCAGATAAAATAGACTTTAAAACAAAGACTATGAAAAGAGACAAAGAAAGAAAGTACATAATGATCAAAGGATCAATCCAAGATGAAGATATAACAATTATAAATATTTATGCACCCAACATAGGAGCACTGCAATATGTAAGAAAATTACTAACAAGTATGAAAGAGGAAATTAACAATAGCACAGTAATAGTGGGAGACTTTAATAGCCCACTCACACCTATGAATAGGTCACCTAAACAGAAAATTAACAAGGAAACACAAACTTTAAATGATACAATAGACAAGTTAGTCCTAATAGATCTCTATAGGACATTTCACCACAAAACAATGAATTTCACCTTTTTCTCAAGCGCACACGGAAACTTTTCCAGGATAGATCATATCCTGGGCCCTGAATCTAGCCTTGGTAAATTCAAAAAAGTTTAAATAATTCGATGCATCTTTTCTGACCACAATGCAGTAAGATTAGATCTCCATTACGGGAGAAAAACTATTAAAAATACCGACATATGGAGGCTGAAAAACACGCTGCTGAATATTGAACAAATCATAGAAGAAATCAAAAGAGAAATCAAAATATGCATAGGAACGAATGAAAATGAAAACACAACAACCCAAAACCACTGGGACACTGTAAAAGCAGTGCTAAGGGGGAAGTTCATAGCAATACAGGCACACATCAAGAAACAAGGAAAAAGTCAACTAAATAACCTAACTCTACATCTAAAGCAACTAGAAAAAGGAAGAAATGAAGAACCCCAGAGTCAGTAGAAGGAAAGAAATTGTAAAAATTAGGGCAGAGATAAATGCAAAAGAAACAAAAGAGACCATAGCAAAAATCAACAAAGCCAAAAGCTGGTTCTTTGAGAAGGTAAATAAAGTTGACAAACCACTAGCCAGACTTATCAAGGAACAAAGGGAGAAGAACCAAATCAATAAAATTAGAAATGAAAATAGAGACATCAAAACTGACAACACAGAAATACAAAGGTTTATTAGAGAATACTATCAGCAATTATATGGCAATAAAATGAATAACCTGGAAGAAATGGACAGAATCCTAGAAAAGTACGACTTTCCAAAACTGAACCACGAGGAAATAGAAAATCTGAACAGACCCATCACAAGCACGGAACTAGAGGCTGTAATCAGGAATCTTCCAGCAAACAAAAGCCCAGGTCCAGACGGCTTCACAGCCGAATTCTACCAGAAATTTAGAGAAGAGCTAACACATATTCTACTCAAACTCTTTCAGAAAATTGCTGAGGAAGGGAAACTTCCAAACTCATTCTATGAGGCCACCATCACCCTAACCCTAAAACCTGGTAAAGACCCCACAAAAAAAGAAAACTACAGGCCAATATCACTGATGAACATAGATGCAAAAATCCTTAACAAAATTCTAGCAATCAGAATCCAACAACATATTAAGAAGATCATACATCATGACCAAGTGGGCTTTATCCCAGGAATGCAAGGATTCTTCAATATCCGCAAATCACTCAACGTAATACACCACATTAACAAACTGAAAAATAAAAATCATATGATTATCTCAATCGATGCAGAGAAAGCCTTCGACAAAATTTGACATCCATTTACGATAAAAACCCTCCAGAAAGTGGGAATAGAGGGACATACCTCAACATAATAAAAGCTATATATAACAAACCCACAGCAAACATTATCCTCAATGGTGAAAAACTGAAAGCATTTCCCCTAAAGTCAGGAAAAAGACAAGGGTACCCACTCTCCCCACTACTATTCAACATAGTTCTGGAAGTTTTGGCTACAGCAATCAGAGCAGAAAAAGACATAAAAGGAATACAAATTGGAAAAGAAGAAGTAAAACTTTCACTGTTCGCTGATGACATGATCCTCTGCACAGAAAACCCTAAAGACTCTACTAGAAATTACTAGAGCTAATCAATGAATACAGTAAAGTTGCAAGATATAAAATCAACACACAGAAATCCCTTGCATTCCTATACACTAATAATGAGAATATAGAAAGAGAAATTAAGGATACTGTTCCATTCTCTGTTGCAACGAAAAGAATTAAATACTTAGGAATATATCTACCTAAGGAAACAAAAGACTTGTACATAGAAAACTATAAAACACTACTGAAAGCAATCAAAGAGGACACTAATAGATGGAGAAATATACCATGTTCAAGGATTGGAAGAATAAATATTGTAAAAATGTCTATACTACCCAAAGTAATTTATACATTCAATGCAATCCCTATCAAACTACCAACAATATTTTTCACAGAACTAGAACAAATAATCTCACAGTTTGTATGGAAATACAAAAAACCTCGAATAGCCAAAGCAATCTTGAGGAAGAAAAATGGAACTGGGGGAATTAACCTGCCAGACTTCAAGCTCTACAACAAAGCCACAGTCATCAAGACAGTATGGTACTGGCAGAAAGACAGAAATATAGATCAATGGAACAAAATAGAAAGCCCAGAGATAAATCCACTCACCTATGGACACCTCATCTTTGACAAAGGAGGCAAGAATATAAAATGGAGAAAAGACAGTCTCTTTAACAAGTGGTGCTGGGAAAACACTTGTAAAAGAATGAAACTAGAACACTTCCTAACACCATGCACAAAAATAAACTCAAAATGGATTAGAGAACTAAATGTAAGACCAGAAACTATAAAACTCCTAGAGGAGAACGTAGGCAAAACACTCTCCGACATAAATCACAGCAGGATCCTCCATGACCACCTCCCAGAATATTGGAAATAAAAGCAAAAATAAATAAATGGGACCAATTAAAATCAAAAGCTTCTGCACAGCAAAGGAAACTATAGATAAGGTCAAAAGACAGCCTTCAGAATGGGAGAAAATAATAGCAAATGAAGCAACTGATAAAGGATTAATCTCCAAAATATACAAGCAGCTCCTGAAGCTCAATTCCAGAAGAATAAATGACCCAATCAAAAAATGGGCCAAAGAACTAAACAGACATTTTTTCAAAGACATAAAGATGGCTAACAATCACATGAAAAAATGCTCAACATCCCTCATAATCAGAGAGATGCAAATCAAAACCACAATGAGATACCATTTCACAGCAGTCAGAATGGCTGCTATCCAAAACTCTACATGCAATAAATGCTGGAGAGGATGTGGAGAGAAAGGAACCCTCTTACACTGTTGGTGGGAATTCAAACTAGTACAGCCACTATGGAGAACATTGTGGAGGTTCCTCAAAAAACTGGAAATAGAACTGCCATATGATCCAGCAATCGCACTCCTGGGCATACACACCGAGGAAACCAGAATTGAAAGAGACACATGTACTCCAATGTTCATTGCAGCACTGTTTATAATAGCCAGGACATGGAAGCAAACTAGATGTCCATCTGCAGACGAATGGATAAGAAAGCTTTGGGACATATACACAATGGAGTATTATTCAGCCATTAAAAAGAATACATTTGAATCAGTTCTAATGAGGTGGATGAAACTGGAGCCTATTATACAGAGTGAAGTAAGCCAGAAAGAAAAACACCAATACAGTATACTAACACATATATATGGAATTTAAAAAGATGCAAACGATAACCCTTTATACAAGACAGCAAAAGAGACACAGATGTATAGAACAGTCTTTGGGACTCTGTGGGAGAGGGTGAGGGTGGGATGATTTGGGAGAATGGCATTGAAACACGTATGTTGTCATATGTCAAACGAATCACTAGTTCAGGGTCAATGCATGTTATAGGATGCTCGGGCTGGCATGCGGGGATGACCCAGAGGGCGGATAAAGGAGAAGGGAGGTGGGTGGGGGGTTCAGGAGGGGGAACTTATGTAAACCCTGGGCCAATTCATGTCAATGTATGGCAAAACCAACCAATATAATATTGTAAAATAATTTGCCTCCAATAAAAAATTAAATTACCAAAAAAAAAAAAAAAAAGATATTTTAATTCAGATTTTGGTGCATGAAATATTGAAACGTCATAGTTTACAAGGAAAGTTCTGTACCAAGACATCATTTATGAAGTAGAGAAAATTCCATATTTCATGCAGGAATATCTAATTTTTCTATGGACAAAAAAGGATTTCCATGTTTCAAATTCAACAATCTCATCCCCATTGATATATGTGAAATACAGTTGTTGGTAATATTCTGTCACTCAGTCACGTCCAACACCTTGCAACACCGGGAATGGCAGCACTCCCGACCTCCCTATACTTTACTGTCTCCAACACTTTAGTGAAACACATGTTCATCGACTTAAGTGATGCTGTCCAACGATCTCACCCCCTGTGGCCCCAATCTCCTCCTGTCCACCATCTACCCATATCAGAGCCGATAATATTTTTTTTTTCTTTTCAATGGCAAGGCAGAACCTCAATGTTTTCCCATGTATTATTTCTTCACACCAGGGTAGCCAAAGTATTGGAATTTCAGTTTCAACATCAGTCTTTCCAATGGATGTTTAGGGTTACTTTCCATTAGGATTGGTGGGGTTGAACTCCTTTCTTGACAAGGGTCTCTCAAGAGCCATCTTTAGCACTCAGCTGCAAAGCCTCAATGCTTTGCAACTCAGCCTTCTTTATAGTGAAGCTAGCACATCCGTACATGTCTTCTGCTAAAACCATAGCCCTGACTAAAGGGACCTTTATTGCCAAAGAGATATCTCTGCTTTTCAGTACATTGTGTCTATGTCTAGGCTTATCATAGATTTTCTTCCCAGGAGAAGGGGTCTTTTATTCTCAGGGATGTGATCACTGTCCCCAGCGATTTTGGAGCTAAAGAATCCTGTCTGTCACTATTTTCAATTTTACCCTTTCTATTTGCCAAAACATTGTTAGTCTTTGACCCACCTCATTTCATACACCAAGGTCAAACGTGCCCATTGCACCAGGTATCCTTTTATACTCTGTTTTTACATTCCAGAACCCTATGATGAAATGGACATCTTTTCTCAGCTTTAATTTTAGAAAGAGCTTACAAGTCTTCCTAAAACCATTCAAGTTCCCATTTAGCATAGATGGTAAAGAATTGAAAAGCAGAGATTTCCATTTTTCATGCAGGAAAATCTGCACCCATATGTTCTTGCTTAAGAAAAGGAACTCCTCATTCCTTGTAGGAAAAACAACTATCCTGATTTTCATATGTGAAGTGTAGAAAATTCTATATGTAATGTAGGAAAAAAATCTTCACCAAATATTCATATGTAAATTGTAGATAATTGATATTTCAAATAGGAATATAGACATTGATTTGCCTATGTTAAATAAGTAATTCCATATTTCTAGTAGGAAATTTGGCACCTGTATAGGTGATGTGAAACAAAATGATTTCATACTTCATGGAAAAAAGCACCATGCCTAGAGTTTCAAATACAGAAAATACAGAAATCCATAATTCATGTAGGAAAATCAGAGTGAGATTTTCATTTGTGAAATACAGACAATTGAAAATTTTGGCCCTTATTTTGCTAAATAAAATATAGGAAGTTCATTTTTTCATGGATTCCATCTGCGATAGAGTTTTAATATGTGAAATACAGAGAATTCCATACTTAAAGGAAGAAAATCAGTGCCCAGATTTACATATGTGAAACAATCAAAATCCTTATTTTGTGTACTAAAATCGATGGCTAGCATTTAATAAGTGAAATACACAAAATTCCAGATGTCATGTAGGAAATTTAGCATCCAGTTATGTATAGGTGAAATACATTAATTTCCCATTTTCATGTAAAAAATATGCGTACAGATTTTCACATGAAGTAAAGAGATTTTCATTATTTTTTTTCTTTTCTTCTTCTTCTTCTTTTTTTTTTTTTTTTACTGCAAAGACTTTTATTTTTACTCACAATGATACAGAGAATCATTGAGGGGTACTGAATGGTGGAAGAAAATGAATTGACGGGATACAGTGACAGAACTGATGCTTTCTAATTCTGCTGGTAGAGTAGACGCTTGAGACTTGGACTGCAAGGAGATCAAACCAGCCAATCCTAAAGGAAATCAGTCCAGAAATTTCACTGGAAGGACTGATGCTGAGTCTGAAGCTCCAATACTTTGACCACCTGAAGCAAAGAGCCAACTCCTTGGAAAACGTCCCGATGCTGGAAAAGATGGAAGGCAGGAGGAGAAGGGGATGACAGAGGGTGAGAAGGTGGGATGGTATCACCGATTGGATGGACATGATTTTGAGTAAGCTCTGGGAGTTGGTGATGGACAGGGAAGCCTGGTGTACTGCAGTCCATGGGGTCACAAAGAGTCAGACATGACTTAATGACGGAAAAACAATAAAGAAGGTTAGCAGTAATGAAGGCTTGAAACCCTCCAGTATAAGAGATGAAGATGAGAAGTGTTCAAATGCTAGATTTGCCAAAGACTGAAATGTGGCCTGTGAAAGAAGAAAGTCAATGATGACTGTGCCTTTTTTTTTTTTTTTAACAACTGGAACTGAGTTGCCATTTTTTGACTAAAAGACTAAAGCAGGTTTTGGAGTCAGGCAAGAGATGTGCTAAATTGGAGACAATTATTGGTCAATTATGTAGAAATATCTAGGGGATTAGAAGTTTCTTTTTTGGAAGAGAGAACTATCTTTTGAAAGTTTCTTTTAAATTATTGGAAGAGAGTTTCCCAGTTTCTGTCATTTGAATAAGTACTTGGTGGGATCTAGAATGCTGACCTTCTTCTAGACATGCTCAGTATACTTAAAACCCAGAATGAAAAAGCCTACATTGTCAAGTTGAGGACCTGTTTTCACATCTCTTGGGGTGTTATTTTGTTCCCGCTTGTTCAAAATAACTAATTGCCTTCTGCATTAAACTGAATTGTATGCAGTACTTGTACCAGTCTGAAATGGACCACATTAAGAAAGAAAAGACTGGATATGATGAATGTCCAAACTTTATTCTGAATAAAAAAATGCCCTATTCGCCTAGCAGCACTGGGTTTTAGCCTTGTATTTCCTACAGTGATGTTTTCCCAGTGGTCCTGTTTGACACACTTAGCTCTCGGGGTTTCTTGCTGAACTTACTGATTTGTGACATGAATTAGAAAATTTGATAGAACAGGATATCCTCTGGGTGTATGCAACGGCCTGTAGGTACTTGATCAGTCCCTACTTACAAAGTCTGAGCTGATTTGCGAGTAAAGGGATTAACTAGAGATTGAGTAAGGTATTCACAGAGGTTAAAGTTTAGCCAGAAGGGCTCCCAGCACAACGTTTGTCAAGTACAGGGATGAAGTAAGAACTATACTTCAATTCTGACATTTAAATGATTATTTCAAATGAGGGAAACCCTCCCTAAATGTTCCAAGCCAACTTTATTTGTTCTTCCTAAAGTATCTATTAAATGACTAGGTATTGAGATCCAATTGAAGATATACAATGTTAGCTACACACGTTGTTAAGCATAATGTTCTGCTGACATTCACAGTATTCAGTAATTAGCTTAATGAACAGGTGTAAAAGTATATTAATTATCCAGATGTTAATTTGCAGTAACATATGCTGCCTGATTTGGGAGGGTTTTGTCTGAACTACAACCAGTAAGATTTGTTACTTAATTAGGAAATCATTGTGTGTGTGTGTGTGTGTGTGTGTGTGTGTGTGATTCCCACCATTAGAACCATTAGTCTTGTTTAATGTGCTCTAAACTTTGGGAACACTCTTGGTAACGTCATTCCTATGACTTTAGGCACTATACGGGAGACAGGATGAAATCTACCTTTCTGTGGGATGCCTTAATTAGTGCACAGCTGTAGGCAATGTAGAGAGGGGAAGATTCACAGCTGTAATATGCAGCTTTTAAAAGGAGATGGAAATGCACTCTCCCACTGCATATTGCATCAGCCATTCCTTCCAAGGTTTGGTAAACAAATGTGTTATCCCTCACCGAATGGATTCACAAACAATTGAAAACGAAACTGTGCACCTTTTTGGCTAAGACCAACTGAGATTTCCATTTTCATTCTGGAAATTGAGGGTTGAGTGTTGAGAAATTCACGTATGCAATATAGTGAATTCCATATTTCATAGAGGGAATTTACATGCATACATTTGTATTTGAAACACTGAGTTCTGTGCTTCACGTAGAAACATTTTGCCCTACGCCAATATGCGACCTACAGAGAATTCCGTATTTAGAGATGGAATTCTCTCTAAAGAGAATTACAGATGAAGAATCTCTAATTAAGGGATATCAAGGTCATCATCCCACTATGGGACATGACTCATCAGTGCAGGGGCATTGAAGTCAGCTCATTTACTGTACAGAGGCCCTTTTAAAGTGGTTCTGTTTTCTTCCTGCTTCCACATGAGAACTCGTGCCAGCTAACCCTATCACCTCAGCCCTGTCGGGATGGGAGCAGCAGAAGGATCATCCTAAGCCATTCACTGCAAAGCACTGATGTTTAAAAAATTTGTGAAGATTTGAGTGATGTTGGAAACTGGCAAATTCTGCAGGTTCAGTTCAGTTCAGTCCCTCAGTCGTGTCCTACTATTCATGAGCCCATGGCCTTCAGTGTGCCATACCTCCCTGTATAGCATCAACTACAGGAGTGGGCTCAAACTGATCTCCATTGAGTCTGTGATGCCATCAAATCATCTCATCCTCTGTCATCCCATTCTCCTCCTGCCTTCAGTCTTTCCCAGCATCAGTGTCTTCTCCAGTGAGTCAGTTCTTTGCATAAGGTGGCCAAATTACTGGAGTTTCAGCATCAGTCTTTACAAAGAATACTTCGGACTGCTCTCTTTTAGGATGGACTGGTTGGATCTCCTTGAAGTCCAAGAGATTCTCAAGGGTTTTCTTCAACACCACAGTTGGAAAGCATCAATGTTTCAGTGCTCAGCTTTCTTTATATTACAAATCTCACAATCATACCTGACTAGTGGAGAAACCATAGCCTTCATTAGATGGACCTTTGTTGACAAAGTAATATCTCTGCTTTTTACTATGCTGTCTACATTGGTCATGTTTCCTTCAAAGGAAGAAATGTCTTTTAATTTCATGGCTGCAGTCACCATCTGCAGTGATTTTGGAGCCCAAACAATTTGGAGCCCAAAGCTGCTTTTTGGCTTCTTTCCCCATTTATTTGTCATGAAGTGATGGGACAAGAGGCCATGATCTTCGTGTTCTGATTGATGAACTCTAAGCCAGAATTTTCACTCTCCTCTTTCACTTTCATCAAGAGGCTCTTTAGTTCTTTTTCACTTTCAGCGATAAGCGTGGTATGATATTCACATCTGAGATTATTGATATTTCTCTTGGCAATCTTGTCTCCAGCTTGTGCTTCATCCAGCCCAGTGTTTCTCATGATGTATTCCGCATATAAGTTAAATGAACAGGGTGACAATATACAGCCTTTTCCTACTTGGAACCAGTCTGCTGTTCCATGTCCAGTTTTCACTGATGCTTCCTGATCTGCCAGCAGATATTCAGGAAGTAGCTCAGGTGGTCTGGTATTCCCACCTCCTTCAGAATTTTCCACAATTTATTGTGATCCACACACTCAAAGGCTGTGGCATAGTCAATAAAGCAGAAATAGATGTTTTTCTGGAAATTTCTTGCTTTTTTGATGAGCCAGAGGATGTTGGTAATCTGATCTCTAGTCCCTCTGCCTTTTCTAAAGCCAGCTTGAACATCTGGAAGTCCATGATTCATGTATTGCTGAAGTCTGGTTGGAGAATTTTCATTACTTTACTCATGTGTCAGTTGAGTGTAACCGAGTGGTAGACTGAGCTTCTTTGGCATTGCCTTTCTTGGGCAATTCTACTCAACAGGCAGCATCAGCTTATGCTACAGAGCCACCAGGGTCCCAAACCTTACATAAAAGAAAGATGTGCCTGGTCCTGTGGCTGAAAGAGTACTGCTGTATTTGAGAAAGACAGAAAGCTCTTTGTAGGGGCTCTGCATACCCCATCTCTTTGCTTTGTAATCTGGGCCATTCTGTTTCTTGGCTGCTTTGCATCTCCCTCAATGGCCCTGAGTGCTCTCTTGCCGCCACTCTGACATCCTTGGGCTTGATTCCCTGGCTTCAAACTGCCAGCCAGGCCTGTTCTGGCAGTTCGCATGCAGTTTTGGGCCAGTGAGTGCAGATACAGACACAGATACACCCAACACTAAAAGAAAATTTTCACAGATGCAGAACTACACCTTTACTTGTCCAGGAAAATGGACTTGGGTAAGGACCTCTCATTTTCTCTGGTGGTTTTCTTCCATTTACTTGTGAATCAAGTTAGTGTCCTCTTCTACCTGTACTGTTTACTCTGAAAGGTTTCAAAATGTTGGGACATGTCATGAGGAGGACTGACCTACTCAGAGTTGGGTGGGCTGGAAGTGCTTGTGGTGAACAGCTGAATGAGTGGTGCTATTCTGTATTCCTCCATCTTATTGACTGGTTCACAGTGCCAGTCACACTGATATGATTCCATTCCATGCACTTTCCTTCCAGCAACCACACCAGAATAACATGGGGCTTCGGACTGCACTGACTTTAAGCACCCCATCTCAGCAATGTCTCTCAAAATCATT
Organism: Moschus berezovskii; assembly: GCF_049115385.1. NCBI lineage: Eukaryota > Metazoa > Chordata > Mammalia > Artiodactyla > Moschidae > Moschus > Moschus berezovskii. The sequence goes on along the minus strand of NC_142489.1, from coordinate 43,499,327 downwards.
GTTTGTCAATGTCATGCAATTATGGCAGGCCCAGTACCCACTCAGGCCCAAGACTTCTGAGAGAGGTGTCCCTGTGCCTGCTAATTGTGTAAGAGCCTGTTTGGAGATACTTTCACTCCCCCTCCCCCATGGTTATCTCCCGGTAGCAGGGAAAGGACAAGTCGGGGCTTTCAAAAGGCCAAAGAGAATGTGACAGGACTGTGTCTGAAGCACTATCATGAAGAAGGTACATATGGATCCAAAGGACCTCTGCTGAAACAAGTCACTGAACGTGAAGCCCAAAAGGTCAGGTGGCTTCCATTTTTGGCAACACCATAGTTTACTTCTACTCACACATACACAGAATCCCCACACAGATCACACCCTGGGGAGCCTGCCTGCCCTGGGCCCACAACTCATGGCTTCATTGTGCAGAAAGTGGCATTCCTCTCCCAAGAGGACATGATTCCAGGCCAGGCCTCCCTAACTTTCTAAATGCCAAGGCTCTCTTTCTGTTACCCTCATGAGGCTGTGGTAGATCTTCCTATAGCTCAGGATCCCTGCCAGGCTTTTAGCTTATGGAGTTCATGAACCATGAATTCAGCTAAAGTTTTGGCTGGGGGACAACCAGATGCCCGCTTAAATTCCAGTCTCCTTGTGAGTCTCATGGTGCACATTTCACTCAGGATTACCGTAACAAAATCAGAGATTGTCCTCCAGTGAGACTTTCAGAACCATCTCTCAAGTGCAGAGAGACATTTTGCCTCTCTACCATCCACAGCCAAGGATGAGATCCCAGAGAAAGAAAGGAATTTATGTCAGGATTTTTGGCCAAGAAGTGTAACATCTTTGTTCCGACTGCTATTCCCTTCTCCCTAAGCCTGAAAACCTGAAGGCTCTGAACTGCTTTCATGGGCATCAAAGTCTTCCACTATCCTAGGATCCCTTGATGCAAACAGCCCACCACCATTCAGTTCAACTTATTTCTGTCCCTCATTCATCTTACACTTTGTGACCCCATCAACTGAAGCATGCCAGGCTTACCTGTTCATCTATAGCTCCCAGAGCTTGCTCAAATACATCTCCATCAAGTGGTGATGCAATATCTCTCTTGCTAGTCTTTGAAAAATAGTGACGCCATCCAACCTTCTCATTTTTTGTCGTCCAATTCTCATTCTGTCATCAGTCTTTCCAAGTTTCAGAGTGTTTTACAGTGTCTGTTCTTCACATCAAGTGGCCAAAATACTGAAGTTTCAGCTTCAGCATCTGTCCGAATACTCATTACCAATTTCTCTTAGGATTCACTTGTTTCTTCTACATGCAGTGCAAATCTCAATTGTCTTTTCCAATAGGATCGATCAAAATATCAGTTCTTTGGTAGTCAGCTTTAATTTACAAATCTCACGTCCATACCTGACTGCTGGGAAACCCATAGCTTTGACTAGATGGACCTTTTTCAGCAAAGTAATATGTCTGCTTTTTAATATGCTGTCTATTTACGTCATAGTTTTTATGGCCGCAGTCACCATCTACAGTGATTTTGAAGTCCAAGATAGGAAAGCCTGTCATGGTTTCCACTGTTTCCCCATCTCTTTGCCATGAAGAATTGGGACCAGATACCATGAACTTCAGTCATTGAATGTGCAGTTTGAAACCAAAATTTTCACTCTCCAATTTCACTTTCATTAAGAGATTTCTTAGTTTCTCTTCACTTTGTGTCGTAATGGTGGTGTCGTCATATATCTGTGTTTGTTGCTATTTCCCCTGGCAAACTGGATCCTAACTTGTTCTTCATGCAGCTTGGCATTTCACACGACGCAGTCTACAAAACTAAACAGGGTGACAATATACAGCCTTGAGTGGCTACTTTCCCCAACTTTGGAACCAGTCCATTGTTTCCCGTCCATGATAACTGTTGCTTCATTATCTTCATGGAAGTTTCTCAGGAGGCAGGTCAGGTTGTATGATATTCCCATCTCTTGAAGAATTTTCCACACTTTTTGCGTTCAACAAGCCATGTTTTGACATAGTCAATAAAGCAGGGGATATTTTTCTGGAAACTGCTTGCTTTTTTGAGCATACAGTGGGTATGGAAAATTTGAACTCTGGTTCTTCTGCCTTTTGTAAATGCAGCTTGAATCTCTAGAAATTCTTTTACATACTGTTGAAAACTTCCTTGGAGAATTCCGTGCATTTCTTTTTGCTTTATGTGAAACGAGTGCAATTATGTATTAGTTCAAAGGAATGCGATGAAAAGTGATCATTTTCAGTCCTGTGGCCACTGCTGAGTTCTCCAAATTTGCCTTCATATTGAGTGCAGTACTTTCACAGCATCATATTTTAGGATTTGAAATATCTCAACTGGATAGCCATCACCTCCACCAGCTTTGTTCTCACTAATGTTTCCTAAAGCCTTCTTGACTATGCATTCTAGGATGCCTGGGTCTAGGTGAGTGATGATACCATCGTGCTTTTCAGCATTGAACATTTTCTTTGTGTAGTTCTTCTGTGTATTTTTGCCACCTTTTCTTATATTTCTGCTTGTCTTTCTTCCCTAATATGTGTGTCCTTTATTGCATAAAATGTTCCCCTACTATATTTAATTTTCTTGAGGAGATCTCTAGCCTTTCTTATTCTATTGTTTTCCTTTATTTCTTGGCATAGATCAGTGAGAAAAATTTTCTTATAAACCATAACTATTCTTCAAAACTCTACATTTAGGTGGGTGTAACTTTCCTGTTCTTGTTTTCCTTCCACTTCTCTCTCTCTCTCTCTCTCTTTCTCTCTCTTTTTGTTTCCTTTTCTTCAGCTGCTTTTAAGGCTTCTTCAGGTAACCATTTTTCCTTTTGCATTTCTTTCTTCTGGGGATATTCTTCATTGCTTCATTTTGTACAATGTCACAAACTTCTGCACAAACTTCTCTCTCAGATCTAATTCCTTGAATCAATTTGCATTTGCAATTACAATAAAAAATATTTTATTTAGATTAAACTTGAATGATCAAGGGGTTTTCCCTACTTTCTTCAATATAAGAATGATTTTTTTCAACGTGTGTTGCTGATCTGAGCCACAGTCAACTTCCAGTATTGTGTTGACTGACTGTATAGACTTCAGCAATACGTGAATTGTGAACTTCCATATGTTCAAGCTTCCTTTAGAAAAGACAGAGGAACCAGAGATCACATTGCCAACATCTGCTCAATCATCAAAAAAGCAAGAGCATTCCAGAAAACAAATCTATTTTTGTATTATTGACTATGCCAAAGCCTTTGACTGTGTGGATCACAATAAATTGTGGAAAATTCTGAAAGAGATGGGAATTGCAGACCACCTGACCTAACTCTTGAGAAACCTATATACAGGTCAGGAATCAACAGTTAGAACTGGACATGGAAAAACAGACTGGTTCCAAATAAGGAAAGGAGTGTGTCAGAGCTGTATATTTTCACCCTGCTTATTTAACTTATATTCAGAGTACATAATGAGAAACGCTGGGCTGGAAGGAGAAGCTGAAATCAAGATTGCTGGGAGAAATATCAATAACCTGAGGTATAAAGATGACACCACCCAAATGGCAGAGGGTGAAGAGGAACTGAAAAGCCTCTAGATGAAAGTGAAAGAGGAGAGTGAAAAAGTTGGCTTGAAGTTCAACTTTCAGAGAACTAAGATCATGGCATCTGGACCCATCACTTCATGGATCTGGATGGCGAAACAGTGGAAACAGTGTCAGGATTTACTTTGGCGGGCTCCAAAATCACTGAAGATGGTGATTGTGGGCATAAAAGTAAAAGACATTTACTCCTAAGAAGGAAAGTGATGACTAACCTAGATATTATATTAAAAAGCAAAGACATCACTTTGCCAACAAAGGTCCATCTAGTCAAGGCTATTGTTTTTCCAGTGGTCATGTATGGATGTGAGAGTTAGATGGTGAAGAATGTTGAGTGCCAAAAAATTGATGCTTTTGAACTGTGGTTTTGGAGAAGACTCTGGAGAGTCCCTTGGACTGGGAGGAAATCCAACCAATCCTAAAGGAATGATTCTAAAGGAAATCAGTGTTTTGTGATCTTGGAAAGGATTGATGCTAAAGCTGAAACTCTAATACTTTGGCCATCTCATGCGAAGAGTTGACTCGATAGACAATACCCTGATGCTGGGAGGGATTGGGGGTAGGAGGAGAAGGGGATGATAGAGGATGAGATGGTTGGATGGCGTCACCCAAGAAATGGATATGAGTTTGAGTAACTCTAGGAGTTGGTGATTGACAGGGAGGCCTCTTGTGCTTCGGTTCATGGGGTGGCAAAGAGTTGGGCACGACTCAGCTACTGAACTGAACTGAACTGAACTGAAAGAGATTCACTATCCTCAACTTCATAGTATATTATCAGTTTGATTTCGGTATTGTTCATCTGATGATGTAAATATGTGGAATCATGTCTCGTGTTGTTGGAAGAGGGTGTATCCAATCACAGTAACTTGTCTTGGCAAAACTGTGAGGATTTGCCCTGGTTTATTTTGTACCCGAAGGCCAAACATGTCTGTTACTTTAGGTAGTTTTTAATTTCCTACTTTTCCATTCCAGTCCAGTATGTTGAAAATAGCATCTTATTTTGTGGGTATAAGTCCTAGAATGTCCTACTGGTAATCACAGACCTACTCAACCTCAGCTTCACCCTGACCTTCCGCTCAACTTCCACTTTAGCATTCCTGGTCATGACATAGACTTGGATTACAGTACTACTGAATGGTTAGCCTTGAAAATAAGCAGAGATATTTCATTTTTATATTGCAATCAAATACTACAATTTACACTCTTTTTATTGATGAGGGTAGCTTCTTCCATTTCTTCTCTAGGGATTCTTGCCCACTTTTGAAGATAAAATGGTCATTTGAATTAAATTTGTCCATTCCATTCATGAACAAATGGATTGCTGAAACTTTGATCTTCAAACTTGTCATCTCCTGTTTGACTACTTAAATTTTACCTTTATCATGGACCTAACTTTGTAGCTTCCTATGAAATATCATTCTTTAGAGCATCAAACTTTAACTTTATCACCACTCATATCCACAACTCGGTGTTGTTTGTCCTATGGCTCCATCTCTTTATTTTCACTGGAGTTACTTCCTCACTGAGTTCTAGAAGTAGATAGGACACCTACGAACCTGGCGTGTTCATCTTTCAGTGTCCTATCTTTTTGGCTTTTCATATCGTTCATTGGGTTTTCTAAGCAAGGATACTTAAGTGGTTTTCCACTCCCTTCTCCAGTTGACCACATTTTGCCAGAATTCTCCACCAGGTCCAATCCATCTTGGGTGGCTCTACCTGGCATATTTCATAGTTTTATTGAGGTAGACAAGGCTGTGATCCATTGGAACAGTTTGGTTAGTTTTCTGTGATTGTGCTTTTCATTCTCTCTGCCCTCTGATGGATAAAGATAAGAGGCTTATGAAAATATCCTGATGGGAGAAACAGACTGAGTGAGCCTAGGTCCTGCTCTGATATGTGGGGCCATATTCAGTGAATCTTTAATCCAATTTTCTCTTGATGGGTGTGGCTGTGTTCAGGTCTCGTTGTTTGAACTGAGCCCAAACTATCTTATGGGAAACGAAAGTACTTGGGACCTCCTTCAAAAGGATTTGAGCAAGCACACTTGTATTGAGTTCCCGTGACTACTCTGCATCCCACACTCTGCTGGAGACTCCTGGACACTCACAAGCAAGTCTGGCTCACTCTCTTTTGGGGACACTGCTCCTTATTCTTGACTCCTCGTGCACGCAAGGTTTTGTGTGCGCCCTCTAACAGTCTGTTTCACTCCTGTGGAAGTTGTATATTCAAATCTCACTGGCCTCCAAAGTCAAATTCCCTGGGGTTCTCAGTCCCTTAAACTTCCTTAAATGTACAAAACTTTCTTTGGAATAATCATCCTTCAACTTGTGCATTGTGTGTTAGGCGGCTTTATGTTAGCTTGTAAGGTGACCTCCTCTGAGAGAGTTTATGTTACAAACTGCATGACCATGTCTGTAGCAGCCAGAGCCTCTCTTCCCTGTGAGGGCATTGCTGACCCATGCCTCTTCAGGAAACACTCAATCACTCAAATGCAGTTCTGACTCTGTCTCTGTGTGGTCTCTGCGTATAGGTGCACAAAATGTTTTATTGAACACTTGGGGCATCGCTGGTATTTATTGATTCTAAATGCAAATTCACTGCTCCTACATTCTTGTTAGTTTTCCTTTGCCCTTGGACATCTGTTGTTGTTGTTTGTGGGACCCAACATTCTCCTTCAAAGGTCCTTCAGAAACAAACTGTAATTTTGGACTTCTCACAGGGAAAATTGGTTTCACACTGTTCTACTTTCCCATCTTCGGTCCCTCACGGGCACACAGTACCAAAGGGGGAAATGCCTCCATCCCACATCTGCACTTTCTTCACCTTTCTGAGCTTTCAGATAGGCAGGAAGTACCTGGACATGGCCAAGGTCACCCTGTGTTTTCTTGGATGTGTGTGGTTTCACAATTAAGGATTTTACCTTTTCATGTCATTCGTCTCACATGATGTTATTGTTGATCACTCATAAAAAGAGAGTGTGCTACGTGATTGGCTGATCCGAGGCAGCACTCTCCCAGGGCCTTCCTCTAATTTGGAAATTTTTTACAGTGCAGTAGGTTTTCTATCTGTTTCTCCTTCTTTCAGTTTCTACTCTTTTCTGAAGGACCTTCACCTCTTTATACTCTTATTTTCAGTTATAGCCGTGTTCATCATTTCCACAGGCCAGCCCTCTTTCCCCAGACTGAAGGGTCCACAGGCTATAATTTCAAAGCCGCACACCACTGGAGTTATACTGGATGACTCTTAGTACTGAGTTATAACTGGTCATCTTTTCCTCAGTCCTGTCTTAAGCAGGAAGGACCATCTCAGAGATGCATGGACCAGTCTCTCCCAGTCTGTGGATGTCTGGTGCCTCTTTCCGCTTGCTCCATATCGCGTGGTCTGTGATTTTCATCTCTGTGTCAGCTGTGATTGGATGCACATCCACACAGGAAAACACACAAACACAGGAAAGAAGCCTACGTGGCTAGACACACACAAATGTGCAAGGTACATTGAAACATAGGCAAACAGGGCACATAGGAGTTTCTGCAACTGAAGAACCAGTGCTTCATATGAAATATGGAGATTTCCTTATTTTTTATAGGAAAATATCCATTCTGAACTCAAATATGAAGTGTACAGATGTCCAAATTCCATGACGGAGTCTTCCCCCCCATATTTTCATACAGTAAATACAAGCCATTTCCCACTTCATGGAATCCATTCTTTCTTTGGAGATATGTTTTCAGAAATAAAACTATCTCTCTACTTCATGAAGAAACAGTGGTGCCCATATTTTCACTTGTGCAGTAGAAATAGTTCCAATTTCATACTGGTTTTCCATGTCTTCAAAAAGCAGTGCTAAGATTTTCATGTGTGAAATTTCTAGAACTTCACACTTAATAGTAGAGAACCACCACACAGATTCATGTATGAGGTGTAGACTAGTCTACATTTCACATTAAAAACAAAACAAACAAAAAGCAAAAAAAACCAGCTTCCAGATTTTCTTAAAATGAAGAAAAAAATGCAGTATATCATGGAGTAAAACAAGCATCACCATATTTGCACGTAAAAAATTCTCCATTTAAGTTCAATTCAGTCAAGTCTCTTAGTCGTGTTCAACTTTTGCGACCCCATGTACTGCAGCTTGTCTTGTTTCCCTGTCAATCACCAACTCCCAGAGATTACTCAAACTCATGTCCATCGAGTCGGTGACGCCATCTAACCACCTCATCTTCTGTCATTCTCTTCCCTTATTGCCTTCAATATTTCCCAGGATCAGGGTCTTTTCCAAAGAGTCAGTTCTTTGCATCAGGGGTCCGGATTATTGGAGTTTGTGCTTCAGCATCGGTGCTTCCAATGTATATTCAGGACTGATTTCCTTTGGCCTCCTTGCAGTCCAAGAGACTCTCAAGGGTCTTCACCAATGCCTCATTTTAAAGGCATCAATTCTTCCATGCTCAGCTGTTTTTACCGTTTAAATTTCACATCCGTACATTACTGCAGGAGAAACCATCACTTTGACCAGGTGGACCTTCGCTGGAAAAGCAATGTCTCTGCTTTTCAATATGTTGTCTAGGTAGTTCATAGCTATTAATCCAAGTACCAAGTGTTTTTAATTTTATGGCTGCAGTCACAATCTTCAATTATTTTGGAGCCCTCCAAAATAAAGTCTATCAGTATTTCCATTGTTTCTCCACCCATATTTTAAACAGGGATGGGACCATATGTCATGATCTTAATTTTCTGAATGTTGAATATTAATTCAAAATTTTCACTCTCCTCTTTAATTTTCATCAAGAGGTTCTTTATATCTACTTAATTTTTGCCATAAGTGTGATTTCATTTGAGGCTGTTGATATTTCTTGCAGCAATCTTTATTCATGCCTGTGCTTCTTAAAGTCTGGCATTTAGCATGTTGTACACTACATATGAACTCTGGATGGAGGTTTGTGATATTCTACAGGAGACAGGAACCAAGACCATCCCCAAGAAAAGGAAAAGCAAAAAAGCAAAACAGCTGTCTGAGAAAACCTTACAATGTTCTATGGAAAAAAAAAGAGAAGCCAAAAGCAAAGGAGAAATGGAAAGATTTATCCATTTGATTGCTGAGGTGCAAAGAATAGCAAGGAGAGTTAAGAAAGCCTTCCTGAGTGATCAATGTAAAGAAATAGATAGGAAAAATAGAATGAGAAAGACGAGAGCCCCTTTAAGTAAATTTGAGATACCAAGGGACTATTACATGCAAAGAAGGGCTCAATGAAGAACCAAAATGGTATGGACCTAATGAAGCAGAAAATATTAAGAAGAGCTGCAACAAATACTTAGAACTGTTCAGAAAAGATCTTTCAGTTCAGTTCAGTTCAGTCGCTCAGTCGTGTCCGACTCTCCGCGACCCCATGAATCACAGCACCCCAGGCCTCCTTGTCCATCACAAACTTCCAGAGTTCACTCAAAATTCACAATGATGTGATCACTTATGCTCACCTATGGCCAGACATCCTGGAATGGGAATTCACGTGGGCTTTAGGAAGTATCACTATGAACAAAGCCAGTGGAAGTGACAGAATTTCAGTTCAGGTATTTCAAATCCTAAGAGATGATGCTGTGAAAATGTTGCACTCCACATGTCAGCAAACTGGGAAAACTCAGCAGTGACCACAGGATTGGACATGATCAGCTTTCATTCCAATCCCAAAGAAAGGCAATGCCAAAGAATGCTCCAAACTACCGCCCAATTCCACTCATCTCACACGCTAGAAAATAATGTTCAATATTCTCCAAGCCAGGATTCAAAAATGGATGAACCGTGTTCTTCCAGAAGTTCAAGGTGGTTTTAGAAAAGGGAGAGGAACCAGAGATCGAACAGCTAACATCTGCTGGATCATCGAAAAAGCAAGAGAGTTCCAGAAAAACATTTCTTTCTTCTTTATTTCCTATGCAAAAACCTTTGCCTGTGTGGATCTCAATAAATTATGGAAAATTCTGAAAGAGATCAGAATACCAGACCACCTAACTTGTCCCTTGAGAAACTTGTTTGCAGGTCAGGAATCAATAGATATTACTGGACAGGGAACAACATCTTGATTCCAAATAGGAAAATGAATATGTCAAGGCTGTACTTTCACCCTCCTTATTGAACTTTTATGCAGAGTACATCATGAGAAACGCTGGGCTGAAGGAAGCACAAACTGGAATCAAGATTGCTGGGAGAAATATCAACAACCCAGATATGCAGGTGACACCACAATTATGACAGAAAGTGAAGAACAACTAAAGAGTTTCTTGATTAACATAATGAGGAGAATGAAAACGTTAGCTTAAATTTCAACTTTTATCAACTCAGATTATGGCCTCGAGTCCCATCACTTCTGGCAAATAGGTGGGGAAAGAGTGGCTGCCAATATATGTGTATATATATCAATGGAAAAGATCCTCACGCTGTGAAAGATTGAGGGTAGGAAGAGAAAGGGATGACAGAGAATGAGGTGGTTGGAGAGTATCACCGATTCAATGGACATGAGTTTGGGTATACTCAAGGGGTTGATAACGGACAAGCAGGTCTGGCGTTCTGCAGTTCATGGGGTCACAAATAGTCTGACACGACTGAATGACTGAAGTGATTATTATATACAATTTAAATAAGCACGGTGACAATATGGACAGCACGATGTGGGTGAAGCTGTCCTGCTTCCAGACCATGATATCTTAGTACATGTAGGGGCTCTCAGTCTGCTTCACGCTGAAGCACAGTCTCTTGTCAAAGGGCTGGTCTCCCCTGTCCTTGATGAACTTCCTTTTGCCGGCTGTTACTCCCCTGACAAACGTCTGCAGGGTGGTGGTCCCGATGGCCATCAACGTGTCCATGAACAGGGATTTGCCTTTCCTGTTCACCGTCAGCCCCATAGTCATGCCCGAATTCAAGGGCTGGACACCTGTGGCACAAGCCGGTGTATCAGGGGCTGATGCCCCATCTGCGCCTGCTCAGCCCCTGGACCCAGGAGGGCCCCGACTAGATTCTGGAACGATGCCTCCAGGGCTGGGGAGTTCTCCCGTCCCTGCTCCACAGTGTCTGACTTCTCAGGGCTCTCATCCTGGAAGCCGTCCACCCCACTCCTGCTCTTGATGGGGCAATTGGGCACTGACTGGCCGAGTCCATGTTGATGCCTGCCAGGCCGGGTCCATGTTGTTTTGGGGTCCAGGCTCTGAGAGGGGAACTTTGGAACATCAGGCTGGCAGCAAACAGCAGGCTACTCTTGGCCTCATGCCCCTTGCCAACAACTAGTGCTCTGGAGGCGGCCTTGAGAAGCTGCTCTTGCTGCATCAGGAGATCTGCTTATGGGCATGGTTTGGGGAGGTCTGGTTACTTCTGCTGAAATTGCCCTACTTCTGCATCTTGCTGTGGCACCGTTTGAGGTCATGAATGTGATACTTGCAGTATATCAGGTGCTGCTCAAGAGGCCCTGAGCAACCCTATAGATCCCCCACCCCATGGGGCCACACCCTTATTCTTTTTTGAAAGAGTTAAAAAATCTTAGTTTCATTCAGCCCCTTACAGATTGTTCAGTTTACATATATATTTGAAACTACAGACCAAAAATAGTGGGCCCCACACCTGCAAAAATACTGCAATGACCAAGCCAAGTAAAGACAGATTTGCACTCTGTAAGCTCTCTGTGAGGCCAGGAGGTGGTCGGTTCGAAGTAGAAAATTCAAAACTGTACAAAAATACGGTTTTGATTTCCTTTCACTCTGAACATTCAATATGATTACAAGCTCAGAAGCCTGCCAGGGGACAGGCTTCTGGAATCGTCCCCACCCCTGGCGGCAATGCAGATGTCTAGGTACACAGGGCACTCGTGGACAGCATCCACTACTTGGTATATTGTAGAGACCTGAAAGCTGAGACCAAGAATATGAAACGTCAATATAATATGGCAGTTCTCTTAAAAAGGAGGTTCTGCATTTAACAGTGTGCCAACAGAGTTTTAACTTATTAAAAAATATATTCTAAGTGAACCTAAAAATTATATTTTATACACATAAAAATGCATCTTATTTGTGGTGTAAGCACGCGGCCCGGCTCCCAGAGGGGGCGGTGGTTTCGGCTGCCGGCTGCACGCGGGTCGGGGCATGCTTGGTCCGACATTTGGGGGGTTGGTGAGCACGAGGCCCGGTAGGCTAGGGTCGCCGCCGGGGCGAGGCGCCCCCTGCACCAAGCCCAGGGCGGGCCGAGGCCAGAGCATGGGGACCCCGGTCGCCTTCGCCTGCCCGGCCCAGGGAAGGCCATGCTCAAGGAGTGGCCCCACGTCTAAGGGTCAGCGAGGAGTGGCGACCACAGGACCTGAAGAACAGAGTGCTCCCCGAAACCCGCCTCCGCACGGTGCCTGCCCCTAGTAGGCTGGTGACATTATTTTGGCTGCACCTTCAAAACTGGTCCCTGGCCGCATTTGATTCTCCACCTGGTGAGCCCGCTTCGTATTTGTGGCCATCGTTTAAGATGCAGCAAGAAGGGAGCCAGGTGGAGACCTGGCCTCTAGCTCCTGCTTCTGTCTCTTCCCCCAGCTCTGCCTTCCAGGGACACGGTCGCCCTCCAGAAGAGGAGGCCCAAGCAGGAGGCGGTAGGGACAGGAATTGAACGGCAAGCCACGTCCGAGAAGTTTTCAGTGTAAGAGACCTGTTGGGGGAGCTGGTTCCCATTTCCCCACATTCTGCTGCTCCAAGAAAGTGCAGCCGCTGCACCTTACCTTGGACAAGGGGTATCCCCTCAAGGCTGCCCTTCCTGACCCTGAACGTGGAGTAGCTCCTCTCGGCCCTCCTGTGCCCGCCCAGCCACCGCCTATTGGACATGGGTAAGCTCCTCTCAGCCACTGGCCCTGGCCTCAGGCATGGGGTAGCTCCTCAGGGCCGTGTCTCTTTGCGTGGTCGGTTGCTCCGGGGCCGGCGTGTCTTGAGTCTGCACCACCAGGTAGGTATTGCGAGGGGACATCAGAGGGCAGACACACTGAAATCATAATCACAGAAACTAGTCAATCTGATCACATGGACCATAGCCGAATGTGGTCCACTGGAGAAGGGAATGGCAAACCACTTCAGTATACTTGCCTTGAGAAACCCATGAACAGTAACAAAGGGCAAAATGATATGATATACTGAATGAGGAAATCCCCAGGTCGGTAGGTGCCCAGTATGCTACTGGAGATCAGTGGGGAAGTAACTCTAGAAGGAATGAAGGGATGGAGCAAAAGCAAAACCAACACCCAGTTGTGGATGTGACCGGTGATAGAAGCAAGGTCCGATGCTGTAAGAGCAATATTGCATCGGAACCTGGAATGTTAGGTCCATGAATCAAGGCAAATTGGAAGTGGTCAAACAGGAGATGGAAAGAGTGAACATAGACATTCTAGGAATCAGTGAATTAAAATGGACTGGAATGGGTGAATTTAACTCAGATGACCATTAAATCTACTACTGTGGGCAGGAATCCCTTAGAAGAAATGGAGTAGCCATCATGGTCAACAAAAGAGTCCGAAATGCAGTACTTGGATGCAATCTTAAAAACGACAGAACGATTTCTGTTCGTTTCCAAGGCAAACCATTCAATATTACAGTAATCCAGGCCTATGCCCCAATCAGTAACGGTGAAGAAGATGAAGTTGAACGGTTCTATGAAGACCTACAAGACCTTTTAGAACTAACAACCAAAAAAGATGTGCTTTTCATTATAGGGGACTGGAATGCAAAAGTAGGAAGTCAAGAAACACCTGGAGTAACAGGCAAATTTGGCCTTGGAGCACAGAATGAAGCAGGGCAAAGGCTAATAGATTTTGTCAAGAGAATGCACTGGTCGTAGCAAACACCCTCTTCCAACAAAACAAGAGAAGACTCTACAAATGGACATCACCAGATGGTCAACACCGAAATCAGATTGATTATATTCTTTGCAGCCAAAGATGGCTAACTCTATACAGTTAGAAAATCAAGACCAGGAGCTGACTGTGGCTCAGATCATGAACTCCTTTTTGCCAAATTCAGACAGAAATAGAAGAAAGTAGGGAAAAGCTCTAGACCATTCAGATATGACCAAAATCAAATCCCTTATGATTATACAGTAGAAGTGAGAAATAGATTTAAGGGACTAGATCTCATAGATAGAGTTCCTGAGGAACTATGGATGGAGGCTCGTGACATTGTACAGGAGACAGGGACCATCGCCATGGAAAAGAAATGTAAAAAAAGCAAAATGCCTGTCGGAGGAGGCCTCACAAATAGCTGTGAAAGGAAGAGAAGCGAAAAGGAAGTGAAAGGAAGAGAAGCGAAAAGAGAAGTGAAAGGAAGAAAAGCAAAGGAGCAAAGGAAAGGTATAAGCATCTGAATGCAGATTTCCAAAGAATAGCAAGGAGAGATATGAAAGCCTTCCTCAGTGATCAATGCAAAGGAGAGGAAGAGGAAAACAACAGAATAGGAAAAGCAAGAGACCTTTTCAACAAAATTAGAGGTATCAAGGGAATGTTTCATGCAAAAATGGTCTTGATAAAGGACAGAAATGGTATGGACCTAACAGAAGCAGAAGATATTAAGAGGAGGTGGCAACAATACACAGAAGAACTGTACAAAAAATATCTTCACAATGAAGATAAACACGATGGCGTGATCATTCACCTGGAGCCAGACATCTTAGAATGTGAAGTCAAGCGGGCCTTAGAGAGCATCACTACAAACAAAGCTAGTGGAGTTGATGGAATTCCAGTTGAGCTATTTCAAATCTTGAAAGATGATGCTGTGAAAGGGCTGCACTCAATAAGCCAACAAATTTGGAAAACTCAGCAGTGGCCACAGGACTGGAAAAGGTCACTCTTCATTCCAATCCTAAAGAAAGGCAATGTCAAAAAATGCTCAAACGACTGAACAATTGCACTCATCTCACAAGCTAGTACAATCATGCTCAAAATTCTCCAAGCCAGGCTTCAGCAATATGTGAACCGTGAACTCACAGGTGTTCAAGCAAGTTTTGGAAAAGCTAGAGGCATCAGAGATCAGATTGCTAACATCCGCTGGATCATGGAGAAAGCAAGAGAGTTCCAGAAAAACATCTATTTCTGCTTCATTGACTATGCCAAAGCCTTTGACTGTGTGGATCACAATAAACTGTGGAAAATTCTGAAAGAGATGGGAATACCAGACCACCTGACCTGCCTTTTGAGAAACGTGTATGCAGGTCAGGAAGCAACAGTCAGAACTGGACATGGAACAACAGACTGGTTCCAAAAGGAAAAGGAGTACGTCAAGGCTGTATCTTGTCACCCTGCTTATTTAACTTATATGCAGAATACATCATGAGGAACGCTGAGCTGGAAGAAGCACAAGCTGGAATCAAGATTGCTGGGAGAAATATCAATAACCTGAGATACGCAGATGACACCACCCTTATGGCAGAAAGTGAAGAGGAACACAAAATCCTCTTGATGAAAGTGAAAGGGGAGAGTGAAAAGGTTGGCGTGCAGCTCAATATTCAGAAAACGAAGATCATGCCATCTGGTCCCATCACTTCATGTGAAATAGATGGGAAAACAGTGGAAGCAATGTCAGACTTTATTTTTTTGGGCTCCAAAATCACTGCAGATGCTGACAGCAGCCATGAAATTAAAAGACTCTTACTCCTTGGAAGGAAAGTTATGAGCAACATTGACAGTATATTAAAAAGCAGAGACATCACTTTGCCAACTAAGATCCGTCTAGTCAAGGCTATGGTTTTTCCCGTGGTCATGTATGGATGTGAGTCTTGGACTGTGAAGAAAGCTGATCACCAAAGAATTGATGCTTTTGAACTGTGGTGTTGGAGAAGATTCTTGAGAGTCCCTTTTACTTCAAGGAGACCCAACAACTCCATTCGAGAAGAGATCAATCCTTGGTGGTCATTGAAGGGACTGATGCTAAAGCTGAAACTGCAATACTTTGGCCACCTCATGAGATGAGTTGACTCACTGGAAAAGACTCTGATGCTGGGAAAGGTTGGGGGATGGAGGAGAAGGGGACTACAGAGAATCAGATGGCTGGATGGCATCACCGACTCTCTGTACATGAGTTTGAGTGAACTCCGGGAGTTGGTGATGGACAGGGAGGCCTGGCGTGCTGTGATTCATGAGGTTGCGGAGAGTTGGACAAGACTGAGTGACTGAACTGAACTGAAGTGAATCTACTTCATAGAGGTTATTTGTATTTCTTCCAGTAGTATTAATTCAAGCTTGTGAATCATCCAGATTGGCATTTCGCAACTTTTACACTATATAGAGGTTAATTAAGCAGGGTGGCAATATGCAGCCTTGGAACAATCTTTTCCTGATTTGGAAGCAACCTGTCGTTTCATATTCTATTGCTTCTTTTCCTAGATATAGATTTCTCAAGAGGTAGGTCAGGTGGTCTTGTTTTCCCACCATTTTATTATTATCATTATTAGTTAACAATTTGTTGTGATCCACACAGTCACAGGCTTTGGCATTACAATGAAGCAGAAGTAGAGGTTTCTGTTTTTCTTGTTTTTGGAGATCTCTTGCTTTTCTGATGATTCCCATGGATGTTGGCAATTTGATCTTTCTTTTCCTACCCTTGTCTAAATCCAGCTTGAACATGTTGAAGTTCGTTGTTCATGTACTGTTGAATCTGGAAGGGAGAATTTTGAGCATTACTTTTCTACCATTTGACATGGGGGCAAATGTGTGGTAATGTGAACATTCTTTGGGATTGGACTGAAAACTGAACTTTTCCAGTCTTGGGGCAATTGCTGAGTTTTTCAAATTTGCCGGCATATTGAGAGTAGCGCTTTCACAGAATCATCTTTTAGCCTGTGAAATAACTTAACTGGAATTCCATCAGCTCCACTAGTTTTCTCCATATGATGCTTCATAAGGATTCAGTTCAGTTCAGTTCACTTCAGTCGCTCAGTCGTGTCTGACTCTCTGCGACCCCATGAATCACAGCATTCCAGGCCTCCCTATCCATCACCAACTCCCGGAGTTCACTCAAACTCATGTCCAAAGAGTCAGCAATGCCATCCAACCATCTCATTCTCTGTCGTCCTCTTCTCCTCCAGCCCCCCATCTTTCCTAGCATCAGAGTCTTTTCGAGTGAGTCAACTCCTCCCATGAGATGGCCAAAATATTGCAGTTTCAGCTGTATCATCAGTCCTTCTAAAGAACACCCAGGATTGATCTCCCTTAGAATGGACTCATTGGATCTCCTTGCAGTACAAGGGACTCTCAAGAGTCTTCTCCAGTACCACAGTTCAAAAGCATCAATTCTTCGGCGATCAGCTTTCTTCACAGTCCAACTCCCACATCCATTCATAACCACGGGAAAAACCATAGCTTTGACTAGACAGACCTTTGTTGACAAAGTAATGTCTCTGCTTTTTAATATACTATCAAGGTTGGTCATAACTTTCCTTCCAAGGAGTAAGTGTCTTTTAATTTCATGGCTGCAATCTTACTTGACTACATATTCCAAGGTGTCTGAGTATAGGTGAATGATCTCACCATCGAGGTTATCTTTGTATTGAAGATCCTGTTTGTATAGTTTTTCTGTGTATTCTTGACACCTCTTTTTGATATATTCTGCTTCTATTAGGTCCATACCATGTCTATTCTTTATTTTGACCATCTTGGCATGAAATGTTCCTTTTGTATCTTTAATTATCTTGAAGAGATCTCGTCTTTTCCATTCCAATTTTCCCCTCTATTTCTTTGCATCTTTCACTGAGGTAGACTTTCTTATCTCTCCTTCCTCTTCTTTGGAACTCTGCACACACGAATATATCTGTTCTTTTCTCCTTTGTTTTAGCTTCTGTTCATTTCTCAGTAATTTGTAAGTTATATCCAGACACCCATTTTGCCTTCTTGCATTTCTTTTTCTTGAGGATGGTCTTAATCACTGCCTTTTGTACAATTTCACAGACCTCTGTCTGTAGGCATTCAGGAACTCTATCAGATCTAATCCCTTGGATCTATTTGTCACTTTCCCTGTCTAATCATAAGGGATATGATTTAGGTCCTACCTGAATAGTCTAGTCGTTTCCCTACTATTTTAAATTTAAATCTGAATTTGGCAATAAGGAGTTCATGATCTGAGCCACAATAGATCCCAGTCTTATTTTTGCTGACTGTATATAGTTTCTCCATCTTTGGCTGCAAGGAAAAGAATCAATCTGGTTTCAGTTATGACCATCCGGTTATGTCCATGTATAGAGTCTTGCCTTGTGTTGCTGAAAATGAGTGCTTTCTGTGAGCAATGTGTTCCCTTGGCAAAGTTCTGTTTCTTTGGACTGGCTATACTTTGTCCTCCAAAGTCAAATTTGCCTGTTACACCAGGTATCTCTAGGTTTCCTACTTTTGCATTGCATTCCCCTATGATAAAAGGGATATCTTTTATGGGTGTCAGTTCTAGAAGTTCCTGTAGGTCTTCACAAAGCTGTGAACCTAACCTTCCAGGTTCCTATGTAATATTACTCTTACAGCATCAGAATTCATTTCATCACCAGTCACATCTGCAACTGGGTTCTGTTTTTACTCTGGCTCCATGCCTTCATTCTTTCTGTCGTTTCCTCTCCACTGATCTGTCATAGCATATTTGTAAAAGACCAACCTTGGGAGTTCCTCTTTCTGTATGCTATATTTTGGATTACATGCTGCTCATGGGTTTCTCAAGGCCGAAATACTGAAGCGGTTTTCCATTCCCTTCTCCAAGGACCATATTTTGTCAGAACCCTTCATTATGACCCATCCATCTTGGGTGGCCCTATATGCCTGGCTCATAATTTCATTGAGTTAGACAAGGCTATGGACCAGGTGATCAGTTTGGTCAGTTTTCTGTGGTTATGATTTTCATTCTGTCTTCCCTCTGATAAATAAAGATAAGAGGCTTGTGGAAGCTTCCTGATGGGAGAGACTAACTGAGGGGAAAACTGGTTCTTATTCAGATGGACAGGTCCATGTTCAGTTGAGTTCAGTTTTGTGTCTCAGTCATGCTCAAATCTTTGCATCCCCCAAAACTACAGCATGTCGGTACTCCTTATCCTTCACTAACTCACTGAGTTTACTCAAACTCATGTCCAATGATTCGGGATGCTCTCCAGTTATAATCTGTTGCCCCTCCTCCTCCCACATTGTACCTTTCACAGCATCAGGGTCTTTTCCAATGAGTCAGTTCTTCACATCAGCTGGACAAAGTATTGGAGTTCACCTTTAGCCCCAGTCCTTGCAAGGAATATTCAGGACTGATATCCTTTAGGATAGTCTGGTTGGATTTCTCCTAGCCATCCAAGAGACTCTCAAGAGACTTCTCCAACATCACAGTTCAAAAGCATTAATTTTCCTGCTCAGCTTTCTTTATAGTCCAACTCTCACATCCATACATAATTTCTGGATAAACAACAGCTTTAACTAGATGCAAATTTCATGTAAAATTACTACACTAAATGTTCATATCTGAAATAAGTACAGTTCATCGCTTCTGAGACAGTATGTATCCTGGTTTTCACGTGTGAAAGAACAAAAATCCCACCTTTCCATGTCCAAAATTCCTCAGCAGTTTTTCATACGTCAAATATAGAGAATTCATTACCTCATATCAGAGACTCTGCTTACAAATTTAAATATGTGAGCTATACAGTATTCCCTACTTCAGTTAGAAACATCTACATCTAGATGATGAAATATAAAATACAGAATACCATGCTTTGGGCAGTTTTCTTAGTTTATTTATTTTTAATTTAGGGATAATTATTTTACAGAATTTTGTTTTCTATTAAACCTTAGCTTTCACTTGAGAATACCATACTTCATGCAAGAAAATATGTGCCTTGATTTTTATACATGAAATAACGTGCATTCCTTAATTTATGTAAGATTTTCTAGTACCCACATTTTATGCATGAGTTCCACATATTCTGTCTATCATGCTGGAAAGTCTAAAACCAGATTTTTAAAAGGGAAATAAAAACAATTACATATTTCATGTAACAAAAACTTTGCTCAGGTTTAGGTCTTGGAAATACTGAGAATTTCATATTTAATGTAGGAAACGGACACACAGATTTTCTAATGACATATTTACAGAATTTCAGAGCATCATGTAGTAAAATCTGCATTCAGAAATTCATAAGTGAACTCCATGTTTCATGGAGGTAAAAATGGCATCCAGATTTCCATATGTGAAATATGCAGATCTTATATTTCATGTGGAAACATCACAACTTAGAAATCCAAATTTTACTCTAGTGACTTACCTGTTTCCTGTAGAAATATTGGCACGCAGATTTTCAAAAGTAAATATAGATTTCTTTCATATATCATGTAGCGATATCTTCACCCAGCCTTTCAATATTTAATATCAGTTCAGTTCAGTCGGCCAGTCGTGTCCAACTCTCCGCGACCCCATGAATCACAGCACGCCAGGCCTCCCTGTCCATCACCAACTCCCGGAGTACACTCAAACTCATGTCCACAGAGTCGGTGATGCCATCCAGCCATCTCATTCTCTGTCGTCCCCTTCTCCTCCCGCCCCCAACCTTTCCCAACATCAGAGTCTTTTCCAGTGAGTCAACTCGTCGCATGAGGTGGCCAAAGTATTGCAGCTTCAGCTTTAGCATCAGTCCCTCCAATGAACATCCAGGATTGATCTCTTCTAGAATGGACTGGTTGGATCTCCTTGCAGTATAAGGGACTCTCAAGAGTCTTCTCCAACACCACAGTTCAAAAGCATTGATTCTTCGGCGATCAGCTTTCTTCACAGTCCAACTCTCACATCCATACATGACCACGGGAAAAACCATTGCCTTGACTAGACGGACCTTGGTTGGCAAAGTAATGTCTCTGCTTTTTAAAATACTATCAAAGAGAATACTAAATTTAAGTAGGGAATTATGTGGCCACATTTTCTTACAAGAAACATAGATACATGTACATTGCCTGTTTGGCACAGATCTAAACGAATCATGGAATATTGCAAAAATTATGTGTGAAAATATGACACAAATTTTCTTATGTGAATAACTGAGAATTCATATTCCATATTTGATTCTTGTCCCAAGTTTTTCAAATGCAAAATATACAGTATTCCATATTTCACAGAAGAAGGTCTTTCTTCAAATTCTCTTTGCTGAAATAAAAAGAAATTCATCGCTCAAGCGATTTTTCTATATGATACATAAAATTCCATATTTATTGTAGGGAAATAGATTCCTGATCTTAACACACAGTATTCCTTATTTCTTGAAGGAATGTTAGCACACAGATTTTCAAATGATAAAGATAAAAAATTCCACTACTCAAGTTGAAAATCGGTGACGGTAATTTAAGACGTGAAATAGAGACTTTCATATTCCCTGAATAGAACTCTGCATTCAGAATTTCATAACTGTAATATTAAAAATTGGATATTTCATTCAACAAAATCTTCATATGTGATACACCAATAATTCTCATGTTGGAAACTTGGTCCCCAGATTTTCAAATATGAATTACAGAGACTTTTATAATTCATGTCTTAAAATCTGCACCTAGATTTTCATATGTGAAACTGAGAATTTCCTCTTCGCTGAAGGACTGTCTGCTGTCAAACTTCAACACAAGAAACAAAAAATTCGACAGTGTGCCCATAATCATATGTGAAATACATCACATAAGGACAAGCATACTCTGACTTTCACATTTGAAATGGAAATACTCCATATTATATGTAAACATATTTTCAGTAAAATTTGGGTGCCTGAGTAATTGAATCCCTCATAGTTTAAGAAGTAAAACATCCAACCAGACTTTCATAAAAGAAATAGAGAGACGTCCATCATTCATAAAGAAGCATGTAATTTTTCTAAAGGCATATACAGAATTCCATATTTCAGCTTCGAAAATCTCCTCCTTATTGACAAATATGAAACCGAGTTGTTGCTATTTTTCAGTTGATCTGTCATATCCAACTCTGCGACACCGTGGACAGCAGTACTCCAGGGTTCCCTGACCTTCCGTGTCTCCAACACTTTGCACAGACTCATGCTTGTTGAATCGAGATATTACCGTCTCCTGAAAAATTTTCCACAATTTACTGTGATCCAGAGAGTCAAAGGCTTTGGCATAGTCAATAAAGCAGAAATAGATGTTTTCTGGAACTCTCTTGTATTTTCAGAGATCCAGTGGATGTTTACACTTTGATCTCTGATTCCTTTGCCCTTTTCTGAAACCAGCTTGAATATCTGGAAGTTCATGGTTCACAGATTGTTGAAGCCTGCCTTGGAGAATTTTGAGCATTATTTTACCAGCACGTGAGATGAAGCTCTTTGTTTAGTAATTTGAGTATTCTTTGGCAATGCTTTTCTTTGCGATTGGAATGAAAACTGACCTTTTCCATTCCTTGGCCATTGCGGAGTTTTCCAAATTTGTTGGAGCAGCGAGTTGTGGCTGTGTGGCACCGGAGCAGCCAGCAGTCAAGAGGAGCTATCCCACACCCAATGTAAGGAGCAGAGGTTGTGATTTGCTGTAGGAGCAGGGAAGAGATACTCCCCGTCCAAAGGAAAAGAAACCCCAGTAAGATGGTAGGTGCAGAGAGAGGGCATTTGAGGGCAGAAAGACTGAAACCACCATCATAGGAAGCTAACAAATCCATCACATGGACCACCACCTTGTCTAACTCAGTGAAACTAAGACATGCTGTGTAGGGCCACACATGAGAGGCAAACATACATATCCACTGGGAAACAACCTAGCTTTGCCTATATGGACCTTTGTTGACAAAGCGATGTCTCTGCTTCTCAGTACTTTGTGTTTAGGTTTGTCATAGCTTTTCTTCCTGGGAGCAAGAGTCTTATATTTTCAGGGCTGTAATCTGTCCCCAGTCATTTTGGAGCCTATTCACTGTCTGTTACTGCTTTCATTTTTAACCTTTCTATTTGCAAATTCTGCCTTTAGCCTTTGTTCGGCATCACTTTGTACCCCAAGTCCAAACTTGTCTGTTACTCCACGTATCGCTTGACTTAATGTTTTAACGTCACAGTTAGCTATGATGAAATGGACATCCCTTTTTGGTGTTAATTTTATAAAATCTTGGAGGTTTTTCTAAATCTATTAAAGTTCCCTGGTAGCTTTGATGATAAAGAATTGAAATAAAGAAACTTGCATTCTTCATTTACAAAAATCTACACCAAGATTTTCATACAAAATTAGGGAATACCACATTAGTTAGGAAATATAACCATTCTGCATTTCAAATGTGAATTATAGAGAATTCCAACTTTCAAATAGAACTGACACCTAGATTTTCATATGTGAAATTTAGAGAATCATATACGAAAATATACACCAAGATACTTATATATGAAATATAGACAATTTATATTTTGTTTGAAAATATTGCCCTTGATTTTCATATCTGAAATACAGGAATTCCATATTTCAAGTGGTAAATCAACACCTGGACAATCAATAAATACAAAAATTTCGTATTACATGGAAGAAATTTATGTATCTAGATTTCATTTATTCATAATTTTTAGTATTTATTTATTTATTTACGGCTGTACTGAGTCTTCATTGCTATTCAAAAAGTATCTCTACTTGCAGCAATTGGGGACTACTCGTCATTGCAATGAGCTAGCTTCTCATGGCAGTGTCTTCTCTTCCCACGCACAAGCTCTAGGGCTCTCAGGTTCAGCACTTGGGGGCACACAGTTTTATCTACTTTGCTAGTATGTGTGGTCTCCTCAGACCAAGGATAAAACCCATGTCCCCTGCATTGACAGGCAAATTCTTAAGCCACTGGATCACTGGTGAAGACCAACAGGCTTTTTTTTTTTTTTTTTGGTACATTTTAAAAAACTTATTTATTTAATTGGGGGCTAATTGTAGTATTGAGTGGGTTTTCCATACATTGACATGAATCAGCCATGTGTTTACAATTGTTCTTCATGTGGACATTCCTTCCACCCCACTCCCATCCCAAACCTCCAGGTCATCCCAGTGCACCAGCCCTGAGCACCTTGTCTCATGTATCGAGCACGAACTGGTGATCATTTTCACATATGATCATATACATGTTTCAATGATATTCTCTCAAATAAACCCACTCTCACCTTCTCCCACAGAGTCCTAAAGACTGTTCTATACATTTGTGTCTCTATTGCCGTCTCATCTATAGTGTCATTGATATCATATTTTGAAATTTCGTTATATGCATTAGTGTAGCGTAGTGGTGTTTTTTGTTCTGATTTACTTCTATTTCTGTAATAGGCTTCAGTTTCATCTACCTCATTAGAACTGATTCAAATTAAATCTTTTTAATGACTGAATAATATTCCTTTGTGTATATGTACCAAAGATTTCTTATCCATTCTTCTGCCAGTGGACATCTAGGTTGCTTCCATTTCCTGGCAATTATAAACAGTGCTGTGATGACCATTGGGGTACATGTGTCTCTTTCAGTTCTGGTTTCCTTGGTGTGTATGTCAGGCAGTGGGATCGTTAGGTCATATGGCAGTACTGTTCCCAAATTTTTACCTAATCTCCACAATGTTCTCCATAATGCCTATACTAGTTTGCTAATCCACCAACAGTGTAAGAGGGTTCTCCTTTCTCCACACCACTCCAGAATTCCTTTTGTGTAGACTTTAAGGTAGCATCCATTCTTACCAGGATGAGGTGTTACCTCTTTGCTGGTGTCATTCTTTTACACTTGGATGACCAGATTTCCTAGCGCCACTTGTTTAAGAGACTTTTTTTTTCTTCTTTCCATTGTAGATACTTGCCTCCCTTTTCAAAGAGAAGTTGTCCATAAGTGTGTAGCTTCATTCCTGGGCTTTCTATTTGTTCCAATGATCTATATTTTATCGTTGTGCCAGTACCATAATGTGTTGATGATTACAGCTTTGTAGTATAGCCTGAAGTCAAGCAGGTTCATTCCTCCAGGTCCATTCTTCCTTCTCAAGATTGCCTTGGTTATTCGAGGTTTTTGGTATTTCCATACAAATTGTGACATTATTTGTTTATAGTTCTATGAAAAATACCTTTGGTAGCTTGATAGGGATTGCACTGAATCTATAGATTGCTTTAGGTGGTATACTCATTTTCACTATTTTGATACTTCCAATCCATAAACATGTTATATTTCTCCATCTATTTATTTATGTCCTCTTTGATTTCTTTCATCAGTGGGTTTTTTTTTTTTTTTTTTTAGTTATATATATATATCTATATATATATATGTCTTCTGTTTCTTTAGGTAGATTTATTTCTGAGTATTTTATTCTTTTTATTTCAATGGTGAATGAGAATGTTTCCTAAATTTGTCTTTCTGTTTTCTAACGTTAGTAAATAGGTATGCAGGGAATTTCTAGGTGTTAATTTTACATCCTGCAACTTTACTATATTTATTGCTTCAGTTTAGTTCAGTTCAGTTCAGTCGCTCACTCGTGTCTGACTCCTTGGGTCCCCGTGAATCACAGCACTCCAGGCCTCCCGGTCCAACACCAACTCCCGGAGTTCACTCAAACTCATGTCCATCGAGTCGGTGATGCCATCCATCCATCTCATTCTCTGTCCTTCCCTTCTCCTTCCGCTCCCAATTCTTCCCAGCATCAGAGTCTTTTCCCTTGAGTCAACTGGTCGCATGCGTTGGCCAAAGTATTGGAATTTCAGCTTTAGCATCAGTCCTTCCAATGAACACCCAGGATTGATCTCCTTTAGAATGGATGGTTGGATCTCCTTACTGTCCAAGGGACTATCAGCTCTAGTCATTTTCTGGTGGAGTCTTTAGTGTTTTCTATGTAGAGGATCATGATATCGGCCAAGACTCACAGTTTTATTTCTTCTTTTCCAATAGAGATTCCATTTATTTCCTTTTCCTCTCTGATTGCCTGGTTAAAACTTCTAAATCTGTGTTTAATAGAAGCGGTGAGAGTGGGCATTCTTGTCTTCTTCCTGACTTTAGGAGGATTACTTTCAATTTTTCACCATTGAGGATCATCTTTGCTGTTTGTTTGTCATATATAACTTTTATTATGTTGAGGTATGTTCCTTCTATTCCTTCTTTCTGGAGTTTTTTTTTTTTTTTGTCATAAATGAATGTTGAATTTTGTCGAAGACCTCTATATCTATTGAGATAATCATATGCATTTTATCATTCAATTTGTTAACGTGGTGTATTACGTTGATTGACTTGCAGATATTAAAGAATCCTTGGATCCGTGAGATAAAGCCCGCCTGGTCATGATGTATGATCTTTTTAAATTGCTGTTGGATTCTGTTTGTTAGGATTTTGTTAAGGATTTTTGCATCTATGTCCATCAGTGTTATTGGAGTGTAGTTTTCTTTTCTTGTGGCGTATTTGTCTGGTTTTGGGGTCAGGGTGACAGTGGCCTCATAGAATCAGTTTGGAAATTTCACTAACTCTGCAAATTTCCTGAAGAATTTGAGTAGAATAAGTGTTCAGTTCAGTTCAGTTCATTCGCTCAGTCGTGTTCGACTCTTTGGGACCCAATGAATCACAGCACGCCAGGCCTCCCTGTCCATCACCAACTCTCGGAGTTCACTCAAACTCACCTCCATTAAGTGGGTGATGCCATTCAGCAATCTCATTCTTTGTCATCCCCTTTTCCTTGGCCCCCAATCCCTCCCAGCATCAGAGTATTTTCCAGTGAGTCAACTCTTCGCATGAGGTGGCCAAAGTACTAGAGTTTCAGCTTTAAGATCAGTCCTTCCAAAGCACACCCAGGACTGATCTCCTTTAGAATGGACTAGTTGGATCTCCTTACAGTCCAAGGGACTCTCAAGAGTCGTCTCCAACCCCACAGTTCAAAAGCATCAATTCTTCAGCGATCAGCTTTCTTCACAGTCTAATTCTCACATCCATACATGACCACTGGAGAAAGCATAGCCTTGACTAGACAGACCTTGGATGGCAAAGTACTCTCCCTGCTTTTTAATATGCTATCTAGGTACATCATAACTTTCCTCCCAAGGAGTAAACATTTTTTAATTTTATGACCGAAATCAGCATCCGCAGTGATTTTGAAGCCCAAAAAATGAAGTCCGACACTGTTTCCACTGTTTCCCCATCTGTTTCCCATGAAGTGATGGAACCAGATGCCATGATCTTCGTTTTCTGAATGTTGAGGTTCAAGTCGACTTTTTCACTCTCTCACTTTCATCAAGAGGCTTTGGAGTTCCTCTTCACTTTCTGCCATAAGTGTGGTGTCATCTGCACATCTGAGGTTGTTGATATTTCTCCCGGCAATCTTGATTTCAGTTTGTGCTTCTTCCAGCTTAGTGTTCCTCAGAATGTACTCTGCATATTACGTCGATAAGCAAGGTGACAATATACAACCTTGACGTACTCCTTTTCCTATTTGGAACCAGTCTATTTTTCCATGTCCAATTCTAACTGTTGCTTCCTGACCTGCATACCGATTTCTCAAGAGGCAGGTCACGTGGTCTGGTATTCCCATCTCTTTCAGAATTTTCCACAGTTTGTTGTGATCCACAGAGTCAAAGGCTTTGGCATAGTCAATGAAAAATAACTGCTAGCTCTTGTCAATTTTTTTTTTTTTTTTTTTAAGAATTCAGCTCTTTAGCCACCTGATTCTGGGCTTTTGTTTGCTGGAAGAATTATGACTACAGTTTATATTTCTGTGCTTGTGACAAGTCTGTTAAGTGTTTCTATTTCCTCCTGCTTCAGTTTTGGAAAGTTATACTGCACTAAGAGTTTGTTCATTTCTTCACAGTTGTACATTTTATTGGCATATAGTTACTGATAGTAGTCTCTTATGATCCTTTGTATTTCTGTATTGTTTGGTGTAGTTTCTCCAGTTTCATTTCTAATTTTGTTGATTGATTTTTCTTCCTTTGTTTCTTGATGACTGTGGATAATTTTTTTTTTTTTCAATTTTATTTTTCGTCTCATTGAATCAGCTTTTATATTTGTTGATTTCTGCTATGTTCTCATTTGTTTCTTTTGAATTTGCTTCTCTCCTAATTTTTATAATTTCTTTCCTTCTACTAGCCATGGCATTTTTCATTTCCTTCTCCAGGTGAGGAAACATCCCTGTTTATTTTGTCACCCTAACCTTGTGGGGCCAGGTGCAGCGGGAGAATAAACCAAAACCATCCTTTGTAGAATCCTGATACCCAAGCCAAGATTTAATAGACTAGTTCTGGAAGGCAGAGAGCCTGATGAACTATGAATGTAGGTTCGTGACATTGTACAGGACAGAGATCAACACCATCCCCAAGATAAAGAAATTTCAAAAATTTAAATGCATGTGGGGAGCGTTTACAAATAGTTGTGAAAAGACGGGAAGTAAAAAGTAAAGGTG
Source organism: Moschus berezovskii (assembly GCF_049115385.1). NCBI lineage: Eukaryota > Metazoa > Chordata > Mammalia > Artiodactyla > Moschidae > Moschus > Moschus berezovskii. The sequence goes on along the minus strand of NC_142489.1, from coordinate 43,471,401 downwards.
AAAAGGAAATGTATACCCATTTGAATGCAGAGTTGCAAAGAATTGCTGGGAGAAATAAGATTGCCTTCCTCAGCGATCAATGCAAAGAAGGAGAGGTAAATATTAGAATGGGAAAGACTAGAGATCTCTTCAAGCAAATTAGAGAATACAAGGAAATATTTCATGCAAAGATGGGCTAAATAAAAGACAGAAATGGTAGAGACCCATCAGAAGCAGAAGATAGTAAGAAGAGGTGGCAAGAATACACAGAAGAACTGTACAAAAAGATATTGGAAATTGAAGTCAAGTGGGTGTCAGTAAGCATCACTATGATCAAAGCTAGTGGATGCGATGGAATTCCAGTTGAGCTATTTCAAATCCTGAAAGATGATGCTGTGAAAGTTCTACATTCAGTATGCCAGCAGATATGGAAAACCCAGCCATGGCCACAGGACTGTAAAAAGTCAGTTTTCATTCCAATCCCAAAGAGAGTCAATGCCAAATAATGCTGCTATCTATGGGGGGGAGGGGTATCAAAGAATCACCCCAAGGACATTATTTGGTGGCTGAACCACAAAACTCATCTCATTTTAAAAGCCTTTCCAAATTTCCACAGGATGTGTTTTCATCCATGCACAGACCCTTAAATGACACCTTTCAGGCAGTGATGCCAGTATCCACACTACCCACTCTTCTTGCATTTTGTGGAGCCATCTGTGGCTAGCAACTTTAGAATGAAAAGTATTAGTGTCATTTATGAGTAGCAACACCCTTATTATAAACAATGCAATGTCGCTGGAGGTTTGCTCCATTCTTCCTGCCCTCAGGCTTCTCTCGTTAAGAATAGTACTCCAGTCTCACCCAATTGTCTGAAATTGCATCTGTTCACCTAGTCCTTAGGGATGCCACAACAAAACGGGTTCTCAAAAATATATGCATATTCACAGATTCCTATGCTGTGGCTAACGCCCGCCCCCTGCCCCACCCCCCTCCCCGCGGTAAATTGATTTCACCTGCTCACTGCTCCTTTCTCCTGGGGGCTCACACATGCTGCTGCCACAATCACTAATACTCACACAAGATTCCTACTCAAGACAGGTAATTGCTTCCCTTAAGTAATTTATTCTTGGTTCCTTGGAATCAATAGATATCACTGACTCTGGTCAGTGAAACCACTCCAACTCTCAGAAAACTCAACAGCAGACACTTCAACAAAAAATTCTTTCATATTTTCAGTGCAAAGGACTTTGCTTATTGAATGCCATAGCAAGCTTCTTAAAGAAATACTCCTAAAATTGATTCCAGAAATGGATAAAAAAGAAGCTCTTTGTCCTCATCTTGCTAAACTCTCACACACTGAGTCTTCTTCCTCACATAGAAATTCTTCTATTCTCCCCAGATTCCCCACTGGGTATTTTTTAGGCAATAATCAAGTTTTTATACTTTAAGACAATGTTCTAATTTGTCCTATGATTCTACTTCCCCAGTCTGCTATAATTTTAGAATCACTTCACTACACACTACTTGGGTGCAACCTCAAAAATGACAGAATGACCTTAGTTCATTTCCAAGGCAAACCATTCAAAATCACAGTAATGCTAGTCTCTGCCCTGAATTCTGATCCTGAAGAAGTTCAGAGTCATCAGTTCTGTGAAGACCAAGAACACCTCCTTGAATTAACAGCAAGTGAAAGATGTCCTTATCATCATAAGGGATTGGAATGCAAAAGGACAAAGTCAAGAGATACCTGGAATAGCAGGCAAGTTTGGCCTTGGAATAAAAGATGAAGCAGAACAAAGACTAATCAAACTGTCAAGAAAATGTAGTGATCAAAGCAAAGATCCTTTGACAACCACACAAGAGATGGCTTTACACATGGACATCAGTAAATGGTTCCTAATGGTATCAGCCTTACTATATAATCAGAGGGAGAAGTGTATAAGGTCAGGGGAAAAAAAAATCTGGAGCCCACTATGGATCAGATCATCAGTAACAATCTGCCAAATTCAGAAGGTCAGGTGCAAAACTACTAGGCCTGCCAGGGACTAGAAAATCAAATTCTTTATGAATATGCAGTGCAGGTGGCAAAGAGATTCCAGGGTTTATATCTAGTAAACAGAGCACCTCAAAAACTAGGGAAGGAGGTGCAAAATATTGTACAGCAAACAGTGAGTGAAACAATGCCAAAGAAAAAGAAAAGCATGGAGGAGGATGTACAAATAGCTGAGGAAAGAAGAGTAGCAGAAAGCAAGTGGAAAAGGCAAAGGTACCCAAACAAAGTTCAGATTTCCAGAGAAGAGAAAGGAGATGTAAAGCACTCCTGCAGTACACAATGCAAAGATATATAAGAAATCAATAGAAGCGGAAAGACTAAAAAATTCTCTTAAAAAATCTGACTATATAAATGCAACATTTCATCCACAGGTGGGCTCAGTAAAGGACAGAAAGTTGAAAGGCCTAAAAGAAAGAAAAGAGATCAAGACAAGACGGAAAGAATGCAAAGAATTTTAGGACAAAAAGATCTTACTGCCCCAGATAACCAGGACACTGTGATGAATCCCACAGAGCCAGCCATTCTTGAATGTGAAGTCAAGTGGGCCTTACAAAGCACTGCTGTCAACAAAGCTAATGTAGGTGATGGAATTCTGTCAGTGCTGCATAAAATTCCAAATATTGATGCTATGAAAGTGTGACATTCAGTATGTCAGCAAATGTGGAAAACTTAGCAGTGGTCACAGAACTAGAAAAAGGAAATTCTTACCCCAGTCCGCAAGAAAGACAGTACTAACGAATGATAAAAAAAACACTGCACAACTTCACTTGTCTTCCAAGCAGGTAAAGTTATGCTCAAAATCCACTAAGCTTCTCTTCATCATTCCATGAACTGAGGAACTCCAGATTTTTAAGCTGGGTCAGACACATCAGAGGAATAAGAGTTGAAATGGCCACCATTTGCTGGATTTTAAAAGTCATAGAAGTACTAAATTTCGTTGATCACTCTCAGCAAATTTGGAAACTCAGCAGTGGCGACAGGAATGGAAATGGTCAACATTCATTTCAATTCCAAAGAAAGGCAGTGCCAAAGAATGCAGAAACTACCACGCAAATACACCCATCTCACACGCTAGTAAAGCAATGTTTAAAATTCTCTTAGCCAAGCTTCAGCAATATGTAAACCATGAACTTCTAGATGTTCAAGCTGGTTTTAGAAGAGGTAGAGGAACCAGAGATCAAATTGCTAATATCTGCTTGTTCATCAAAAAAGAAAGAGACTTCCATAGAAACATCTATTTCTTCTTTATTGACTATACCAAAGCTTCTGACTGCGTGGATCACAATAAACTATGGAAAATTCCAAAGGGAATGGGAATACGAGGCCACCTGATCTGCCCCTTGAGAAATCTGTATGAGGGTCAGGAAGCAACATGTTAGAACGGACATGAACAACAGTCTGCTTCCAAATAGGAAACGGGGTACTTCAAGGCTGTATGTTGTCACCCTACTTATTTAACTTATAGGCAGAGTACATCATGAGAAATGCTGGGCTAGAGGAAGCACAAGATGCAAGCAAGATTGCTGGGACATATTTCACTAACCTCAGATAAGTACATGACACCACCCTTTTGACAGAAAATGAAGAAGAAGTAAAAGAGCCTCTCGATGAAAGTGAAAGAGGAGAGTGAAAAAGTTGGCTTAAAGCTAAACATTCTGAAAACTAAGATCATGGCACCCGGTCCTATAACTCCATGGCAAATAGAAGGGGAAAAATGGAAGTCATTGATGTATTTTATCTTTTTGGGCTCTAAAATCACTCCAGATGGTGACTTTGGCCATCAAATTAGAAAACAAATATTTCTTGTCAGAAAAGCTGTGAGAAATCGAGACATGTGTGAAAAAGAAAAGATACCAGTTCGCTCACAAACTTTGGTATAGTCAAGTCTGTGGCCTTTGCGGTATTCACATAGAGTTGATTGAGCAGGACCACAAAAGTGGCAGAATCCTGAAGAATTGATGCTTTTGAATTGTGGTATTGGAGAAGATTCTTGAGATTTCCTTGGATAGCAAGGAGATCAAATTAGTCAATCGTCAAGGAAATCAGCCCAAAATAACCGTTGGATGAACTGCTAGTGAAGCTGAAGCTCTAATACTTTGTCTATCTAATGCAAAGAGCCAACTCATTGGAAAAGACCCTGATAATGAGAAGTACTGAAGGTAGAAGGAGAAGGGTGTGACAAGAATGAGTGTGTTGGATGGCATAACTGCCAATGCAATAGATATGAACTTGGGTCAGCTCTGGGAGATGGTAGTGCCTATTGAGGCTTGCCTGATGCAGTCCATGACATCACAAGGAGTCAGATATGACTTCCCACTAAACAACAAAAGGGAGCGTCCTAATTGCACTTTCATCTTTATCTCTCAAAATTTTCCAGCAGCACCTATAAAGGATAATATATTCTCTCCATTGTATATTGTTGCCTCCTTTGTCATAGATTAGGTAAGCATTTGGACAAGAGATTATTTCAGGGTCTTCTATCTGTTCCATGTTCCATTGGGCTGTATTCCTTTTTTTTTTTTTTTTGCAAGTTTCATGCTGTGTGGATGACTACAACTTTGAATTACAGACTGAAAGCAGGAAACCTGATTCCTCCAGTTCTGTTTATTTTTCTCGTGATAGCATGGCTATTCAAGGTCTTTTACATTTCCCAACAAGTTGTAAAAAAAAAAAAAATTTATCTAGTTCTGTGAAAAATGTCATTGGCAATTTCAAAGCAATTGTTCTGAATATGTAAATTGCTTTTTGTCGCACAGCCATTTTCACAGTATTGATTCTCCAAGTCAAAGAGAATGTTATATTTATCCATTTATTTTGTCACCCTTGATTTATTTCCTCCATGTCTTATTTAATTCAGCACACAAATCTTTTCCCAGGTTTACTTTCGGGAATTTTATTCCTCTTGCAGTGGTGACTGGGATTCCTTTCTTAATTTGTTTTTGATTTCAGTTTATAGGAATGCTAGAGATTGCTGTGTGTTAATTTTATAGCCAGACACTTTCCTGAATTCATGGAGTACTACTAGTAATTATCTGGTTTTATGGTAGGATTCTCTGTGCATAGTATCATATCATCTGCAAAAAGTGACAGTTTTACCTCTTATTTTCCTTTTCATTTGAAACTTTTTTTCCTGCTTCTTCCTATTCTCTGATTGCATTAGCTAGGTGTCCCAAGACTGTGTTGAGTAACCATGGTGAATAAGAAGCATCTTTCTTTTATTCATGAATTAGGGGTCATGGTTTCAGAATTTTACTATAGAGAACACTGTTTGTGGTGAGTTTATCCATAAATGGCCTTTATTATGTTAAAGAAGATTCCCTTTATTCCCTCCTCCTCTACAGGTTTAATCATACCTAGGTGTTAAATTTTGTCAAAAGCTTTTTCTGAATCTACATCCCAAACAGATTCAACACCTCTTCTTGGAATACTTAGGTATCTTTCGGTTTGTGTGTTTGTTTGTTTTTCTTCCTTTGGCCACATGATATAAAGAGCTGACCCATTAGATAGTGTCCTGACGCTGGGAATGATTGAAGGTAAAGGAGAAGTGGGTAGCCAGTGATGGGATGGTTAGATAGCATCACTGATTCTATGGACGGAAATCTGAACAAATTGTGGTAGATAGTGAAGGGAAATCTGGCAGGCTAAAGTCCATGGGGTGACAAAGAGCCAGAGCTGACTTAATGACTGAATAAAAACAGATGTTCTCCTTCTGTTCTTGACAGGAGGAGCTTTTTTTTTTTTTTTTTACTACTTCATTTTCTATCCCACCTCACCCTATCTAGATTCTACTTATGTTATATCGGCTCCTTATCATGTTGAGATTCAGCCACATTTTGCTGTTTTCATTGCTACCCACATGGCCCAACATTTGTGTGATTTTAAACTCCACATGTTTCAGTGGTTTCCTAACCACCAGCATCCTGATATTTTCCTGACACACTGATGTTTCATTCTATTCTGTTCATCTCGGTCTCACATTGTGTGTATATGCCGATTTTCTATTTCCCTTGATTTTTCTTTGCTGTTAATGTATATAAGACATTCTTTTAAATTACTAATGAAGATTTTTTTTTCTTTGTTTTATACATTCTTATGTGATGACTATTCCATATTGACCTGTTTGATGTTCTTTGATATGATATGTTCTCCAGTTGAAATAAACAATCAAATCATATGACTATTTCTGTTTATGATTTACTCACCGCTGTTCAGGATTAGAGGCCTCTGTTTGAAAAATACAGCCTAAATAATGAAACAAATAAGAAACAAAACTTAAACATATAAATCTTAATAAATTCTAGATTTGAAAAGAAAATTATCTCCAAGAAAGGAGTATATTGTTTGCAAGTTAAAACTGCCAACTCTGTCTATTCATCCCTAGATCAGCCAAAAAATATCATCAGCTTCTTTGAAAAGCATATTTTGAAATGATGATTAAGGCAAATGGCAGACGAAACAATGGACAACAAATTAATCTGAAACATATACAAGCAACTCCTACAGCTCAATTCCAGAAAAATAAATGACCCAATCAGAAATTGGGCCAAAGAACTGAGATGACTTTTCTCCAAAGAAGACAAACAGATGGCTAACAAACATATGATGATGCTCATTATCAGAGATGCAAATCAAAACCACAATAAGGTACCATTCCATACCAGTCAAATTGACTTCTATCCAAAAGTCTACAAGCAATAAATTCTGGTGAGGTTGCAGAGAAAAGGGAAGCCTCTTACACTGTTGGTGGAAATCAAGCTAGAACAGCAACTATGGAGAACAGTGTGGAGATTCCTTAAAAAATAAAACTGCAATAGGACTGCCATGTGACCCAGATTACACTGCCTGGCATACACACCGAGCAAACCAGAATTGAAAGAGACAGGTGTACCCCAATCTCCATTGCATCACCGTTTATCATAGACAGGGTATGCAAGCAACCTAGATGTTCATTCGTTGAAGACGAATGGATAAGAAAGCTGTGATGAATATACACACTGGAATATTCACTTCAGTTCAGTTCAGTCGCTCAGGAGTGTCCGACTCGAGCACCCCATGAGTCTCAGCACGCCAGGCATCCCTGTCCATCACCAACTCCCAGAGTTTACACAAACTCATGTCCATCGAGTCGGTGATGCCATCCATCCGTCTCATCCTCTGTCATCCCCTTCTCCTCCTACCCCCAATCTCTCCTAGCATCAGGGTGTTTTGCAATAAGCCAAGTCTTCACAGGACGTACCCAAAATATTGACCCAGATTCAGCATCAGTCCTTTCAATAAACACTCAGAACTGATCTCCTTTAGGATAGACTGGTTGCATCTCCTTGCAATCCAAGAGACTCTCAAGAATCTTCTCCAACTACACAGTTCAAAAGCATCGATTCTTTGGTGTTCAGCTTTCTTCAAGTTCAACTCTCACATCCATACCTGACCACTGATAAAACCAGAGCTTTGAGTGGACGGACCTTTGTTGTCAAATTAATGTCTCTGTTTTTTTATATGCTGTCTAGGATGATCATCACTTTCCTTTCAAGGAGTAAGAGTCTTAATTTCATGCTACAATCACCATCTACAGTGATTTTGGAAACCAAAAAAATAAAGTCTGACACTGTTTCCACTGTTTCCCCATCTATTTCCCATGAAGTGATGGGACCAGATGCCATGATCTTAGTTATTTGAATGTTGAGCTTTAAGCCAACTTTTTCACTCTCCTCTTTCACTTGCATCAAGAGGCTTTTTAGTTCCTCTTTACTTTCTGCCATAAGCGTGATGTCATCTGCATATCTGAGGTTATTGATATTTCTACCGGGAATCGTGATCCAAGATTGTGCTTTCCGACCAGGGTTTCTCATGATGTACTCTGAAGAACTTAAATAAGCAGGCTGACAATATATAGCCTTGATGTACTCTTTTTCGTATTTGGGAACAGTCTATTGTTCCAGTAGTAGAATATTACTCAGCCATTAAAATCAGTTCTAAAGAGTGGGTGAAACCAGAGCCTTACTTAGAGAGTGAAGCCAGAAAGAAAAACACCAATAGCGTATACTAATGTATATTTGTGGACTTTAGAAAAATGGTAATGGTAACCCTGTATGCGAGACAGCAAAAGAGACACAGATGTAAAAAACAGTCTTAGGACACTGTGTGAGAGGACGAGGGAGAGATGATATGGGAGAATGACATTGAAACATGTAAATTATCACACGTGAAAGAAATTTCCAGTCCATGTTCGATGCATGATACTGGGTGCTCAGGGCTGGTGCACTGAGGTGACCCAGAGGGATGGGATGGGAAGGGAGGTAGGAGGGAGTTTAAGGGTGGGGAACACATGTACACACATGGGAGATTCATGTCAATACCTAGCAAAACCAATACACTACTTTAAAGCAAAAAAAAAAAAAAAAGAGAGAGAAAATAAAACTGCAAATAAAAAAGGATTAGAACATATAAAAGCAAACAAACAAAACAAAATTCAGAATTCTACATCAGGAGTACTAAATAACAACAGACAGGGGCATTTCTACTTTAGAGAAATTGTGGTTAGAGTAAAAATATCTTTCACTTTCCTTTTCTTGGTGAATGGTATTTGCTCTTCTGTAGTGGGAATGTTTTCATCAGTATCCCTTAAATCAGAGTCCATAATTGCTCTTCAAGTGACTTATTGCTGAGGATTTCAAGGAGAAATGGAAAGAGGGAACAAAGATATATCAGAAGGAGTACAGAATCTAATATTAAGTGTAGAACAAATTGCACCACTTTGTGTATAAATTTTTCAAAATTTTTTTCTCACTTTGAATTAAGCCATTTGTTTCCAAGTCACTCACTGTTTAAGTTTTACCCATGGAAATGGGATCTTCTCTCACACGAGGAGGATTTCATGTGACCAAAGGAAATTATTTTCAGACTAGGGAACTTTTTAAAGAGATTAGCGGCCAGGGCTTGTAGATCTTGAAGGGTGCCTAATGAAAGAGACCTGGGTGGGGCACTGTAAAAGACAGATAGTCTGGACACAGTCTCCCCAGCTTGCCACGCTTCATCTCTCTTTAAAAATTGGTCTTTTTACTTTCCGTACCTCTGAAATAGAGGCTACTTCTGATCTTTGGACCACTACATATGGGAAGAAAGCCTACTAAGGAGCAAAATAACCAAGTGGTTGGTATTGAAAATACCTAAATATGAAAGAGCTTAACAGTTCCAAGGAAATGGTTTGATTATGAAGATTATGAGAAAAATAAAAATTAGAAGACAGAGCTTTGCAGGCCCACATTCATTCCACAGTTCCACCTCAAACAGTTTACATTTTATCTACTCTATGCGACATAATCTGAGGAAGAAATTGTTAAAATTTAGAGTTTGGCGGCTGCTAATCTGAAAATATCTTAAGTATTTAGAAGACATAGACATATAAGGGAAGTTGTTTGTTCAAGTCCAGAAAGTTATTAGTACGAGGTTTCCTCTGGAACTCTCCACTTGATGAAATTGTAGTACATTCTCAAGCTACTGTTATTCTCACATTTCCCTAGGTTGGACAAGGGACTACACCAAGCAACCTGATACTCTGTGCAAGCCACTATTATCAGTATCATCATTTTCCATATTTCCATTGTATTGTTCTCATCAGCAGTCGGAGAAGGCAATGACAACCCACTGCAGTACTCTTGCCTGGAAAATCCCATCTACAGAGGTGCCTGGTAGTCTGTAACCCATGCGGTCGTGAAGAGTCGACATGACTGAGCGAGTTCCATTTCGCTCTTCACTTTTATATATTGGAAAAGGAAATGTTCCAGTGTTCTTGCCTGGAAAATCCCTGGGGTGGAGTTGCCTGGTAGTTTGCAATCTATGGGGTCACACAGAGTCGGACACGACTAAAGTGACTTAGCAGCAGTAGCTCTAGTGCAACTGTTTCTGATCATGATCAGTTTTGACAGATAAATTTCTTTTATATATTATTCTAGAGATATAAAATTCTAGCTGTGAATCTCTTCGATGAATGTCTTAACGATGAGCAATATTAAAGTTATCTGTCATGCTTGTGGAGAAGGCAATGGCAAGGCCCTATCTATGGCTATTCATCAGAAAGTGTCTGTGTTTAACTATGTTAGGAATCTATAAGCTATATGTATAGATGTGCTAAAACACAATTTATACTATTTAAACCTTAGTCTAAAGAGAAGATAGAGTCAAAAATGGTGGTATTGAATATGAAGAATTCATATTAATGCATAGACTTTGGACAGACTATAGATACTGATATATTTGTGGAGGCTTCTTGGTGTCACTGGGAGCTTTTGAAGATTAAAATGAGTCTGATCTAGGCCTTCAAGTAATGACGAGGTTTCAGTAGGAGACATTCGGCAGTAGGAGACATTCGGAAAGAAGGGAAGGACACCTCTGGCAAAAGCAACATTGACAAGACCCTGAATAGGAAAATAATAAAGCAAGGAGTTTAAGTGTACCTGAATGCCAGATTTGCCTGTTACTCCAAGTGTTTCTTGACTTCCTACTTTTGCATTCCAGTCACCTCTAATGAAAAGGACATCTTTTTTTGGGGGTGTTCTAAAAGGTCTTGTAGGTCTTCATAGAACCGTTCAACTTTGGCTTTTTCAGTGTTACTGGTTGGGGCATAGGCTTGGATTACTCTAATATTGAATGCTTTGCCTTGGAAACAGAGATCATTCTGTCGTTTATGAGACTGCATCCAAGTATTGCATTTCAGACTCTTTTGTTGACCATGATAGCTACTTCATTTCTTTTAAGGGATTCCTAACCCACAGTAGTAGATATAATGGTCATCTGAGTTAAATTCACCCATTTTAGTCCATTTGAGTTCACTGATTCCCAGAATGTCGATGTTCACACTTGCCATCTCCTGTTTGAACACTTCCAATTTGCCATGATTCATGGACCTAACATTCCAGGTACCTAAGCAACATTGCTCTTTACAGCACTGGATCTTGCTTCTATCCCTAGTCACATCCACAAGACGGCTTTGTATTTGCTTTGGCTTCATCCTTTCAGTCTTTCTGGATTTATTTCTCCACTGATCTCCAGGAGTATATTGGGCACCTACCAACCTGGGGAATTCCTCATTCAGTATCCTATCATTGTGCCTTTTCATACTGTTCATGGGGTTCTCAAGGCAAGTATACTGAAGTGGTTTGCCATTCCCTTCTGCAGTGAACCACACTGAGTTAGACAAGGCTGTAGTCTGTGTGATCATATCGACAGGTTTTCTGTGATTATATTTTCAGTGTGTCTGCCTGCTGATGCCCTCTCGCATTACCTACCATCGTACTTCGGTTTCTCTTACCTTGGATGTGGGGTATCTCTTTACAGTCGCTCCAGCAAAGCACAGCCACTGCTCCTTACCTTGGACAAGGTGTATCTCTTAACTACCGCACCTCCTGACCTTGAACATGGAATAGCTCGTCTCGGCCCTCCTACGCCTGTGCAATCGCCACCACTTGGACATGGGGTTGCTCCTCTCAGCCACAACCCAGAGCTCGGGCGAGGGGTAGTTCCTCTTGGCCATGCTTCTGCGTGGTCCATCGCACAGCCGGCATCACTTCTGCATGGTCTGTCGTGCAGTTTTGCCAAGAGAACGCACTGGTCATAGCAAAAACCCTCTTTCAACAACATAAGAGAAGACTCTACACCTGGACATCACCAGATGGTGAACACTGAAATCAGACTGATTATATTCTTTGTAGCAAAAGATGGAGAAGCTCTATACAGTTAGCAAAAACAAGACCAGGAGCTGACTGTGGCTCAGATCATGAATGCCTTATTGACAAATTCAGAGTTAAATTGAACAAAATAGGGAAAACCACTAGACCATTCAGATATGACCTAAGTCAAATCCCTTATGATTATACAGACGAAGTGAAAAATAGATTTAAGGGACTAGATCTGATTGATAGAGAGCCTGACGAACTATAGATGGAAGTTCGTGACATTGTACAGAAGAGAGGGATCAAGATCATCTCCGCTGAAAAGAAATGCAGAAAAGCTAAATCACTGTCTGGTGAGGCCTTACAAATAGCTGTGAAAAGAGGAGAAGTGAAGAGCAAAGGAGAAAAGGAAACATATAAGCATCTGAATGCAGAGTTCCAAAGAATAACAAGGAGAGATAAGAAAGCCTTGCTCAGCGACCAGTGCAAAGAAATAGAGAAAAACAACAGAATAGGAAAGACTAGAGATATCTTCAAGAAAATTAGAGATACCAATGGAACATTTCATGCAAAGATGGACTCGATAAAGAACAGAAATGGTATGGTATGGGTTCTTAATAGAAGCAGGAGAAATGGAGAAGTGGCAAGAACACAGAACTGTCCAAAAAAAAGATCTTCCCGACAAAGATAATCATGATGGTGTGATCACTCATCTAGAGCCAGACATCTTGGACTGTGAAGTCAAATGGGCCTTAGAAAGCACCACTAGTAACAAAGCTAGTGGAGGTGATGGAATTCCAGTTGAGCTGTTTCAAATCCTGAAAAATGATGCTGTGACAGTGCTGCCCTCAATATTCCAGCAAATTTGGAAAACTCAACAGTGGCCACAGGACTGGCAAAGGTCCGTTTTCATTCCAGTCCCAAAGAAAGGCAATGACAAAGAATGCTCAAACAACCGCGCAATTGCACTCATCTCACACTCTAAAATCATGCTCAAAATACTGCAAGCCACTCTTCAGCAATACGTGAACCGTGAAGTCCCAGATGTTTAAGCTGGTTTTAGAAAAGGCAGAGGGACCAGAGATCAAATTGCCAGTGTCCCCTGTTTCATGGAAAAAACAAGATAGTTTCAAAAAAACATGTATTTCTGCTTTATTGACCCATTTCTTTTTTCAGTCATTTGTTATTTAGGCATTGAGGTTCACGAGCTGCTTTTGTAGTGTAAGGATTAATTATTTGTCAGTGACTTCGTTTCCTGTTATTTTCTCTGTTTCATAGGGTGCTTTTTCACATTGCTTATAGTCTCCTACTGATCACTATAGTAAAAGCGGATATCAAACGAAGTCATAAGTAATCCTGTCAGTCAAGTAAGGAAGAAGTTGAAATTTGCAGTTTAAATATCAGAGGAAGCTGGTTCATCACCTGTAAGCAGTGTATGTGATGAGGGGAGAGACTTGATGAGACCTCAGTGGGAGAAAAATGGATTTCTTGATATCTACAACAAATAAGATATGTACAAGGATTGCCAATTTCTCATCAGAGCTTCTTCCACACTATTATATCAATCAGACATCTAATGGTCTACTTTTCCATGGTCTTTCTTTATCTTCAACACTTCTCAGGAGCTTGGCTTCATTTACTGTTAATTTCTCCCTTTCAAAGGGTGCCTTTTCACATTTCTTTTAGGTTCCTTCATTGTACAAAAGCTTTTAACTTCAATTAGGTCACATATGTTTGTTTGAGTTTTATTTCCGTTTCTCTGGGAGGTGGGTCAGAGAGCATCTTGCTGTGATTTACGTCAAAGTGTGTCCTGCCTACATTTTCCTCTAAGAGTTTTATAGTTTCTAGTCTTATATTTAGATCTTTAATCCATTTTGAATTTAGTTTTGCATATGTTGTTAGGAAGGGTTATGGTTTCATTCTTTTACAACTGGTTGATGCCTTTTCCCTCAGCACCACTTGTTAAAGAGATTATCATTTCTCCATTGTATATTATTTCCTCCTTTGTCAAAATTAAGATGCCCATGGATGTGTGGACTTATATCTAGGCTTTCTATTTTGTTCCACTGATCTAGATCTCTGTCTTTGTGCTACTGTCTTGATAACTGTAATTTTGTAGTATAGTCTGAAGTCAGGGAAGTTGATTACTCCATTTCATACTTCTTTCTCAGGATTGCTTCTGCTTTTAGAGGTTTCCCTGTGTTTCTATATTTACTGTGAAAGTGTAAATACTGTGAAAATATTTGTTCTAGTTTTGTGAAGAATACTATTGCTTACTTGATAAGAGTTGCATTGAACCTATAGATTGCTTCGGTTTGTGTATTCATTTTCACTATATTATTTCTTCAAGTCCATCAACCTTATATAATTCTCTATCTGTCTCATCTTTCTTTCATCATTGTTTTATAGTTTTCTTTATATGCGTATAAGTTTTTTTGTTTCTTTATGTAAATTTACCGCTAAGTATGCTATTCTTTTCATTACAACGCTGAAGAGGATTTATTCTCTTTCTATTTTCTCATTGTTCATGTGTAGCAGTGCAAGGGGCTTCTGGGTAATAATTTATAACCTGCAACATTTTGATATTCATCACTTAGCTCTAGTAATATTCTTGTGGTGTCTTTAGGGCTTTCTATGTAGAGGATCATGTCGTCTGCAAATAGTGAGAGTTACTTTTTTTTTTTTTTTTAACCAACCTGGATTACTTTTTATTTCATTTTCTTCTCTGACTGTTGTGTCTAGGACTTCCAAATCAATGTTGAATTGTTGAGGTGAGAGGACTTCCAAATCAATGTTGAATTGTTGTGGTGAGAGTGAGCACCCTTGGCTTGCTCCTGATTTTATAGGAAATCCTTTCAATTTTTCACCATTGAAGATACTGTTTGTCGTGGGTTTCTCATATATAGCTTTTATTGTGTTGAGATATGTTCCTCTTGCACTTGCTTTGTGGAGAGTTATCCAACCAGTCCATTCTAAAGGAGATCAATCCTGGATGTGCATTGGAGGGACTGATGCTAAAGCTGAAACTGCAATACTTTGGCCACCTCATGCGACGAGTTGACTCACTGGAAAAGACTCTGATGCTGGGAAAGGTTGGGGGCGGGAGGAGAAGGGGACGACAGAGAATGGGATGGCTGGATGGCATCACCGACTCTTGGACATGAGTTTGAGTGTACTTCGGGAGTTGGTGATGGACAGGGAGGCCTGGCGTGCTGTAATTCATGGGGTCGCGGAGAGTCGGACAAGACTGAGCGACTGAACTGAACCGATCATAAGGAGGTGTTGACTTCTGTGAAAGACTTTCTCTGCATCTATTGAGATAATTATATTGTTTTTAATCTTTCAGTTTAATATGATGTATCAGATTGATTTGCAAATATTAAGGAATCCTTGCATCCCTGGGATGATGCCCACATGCTTCTAAGGTAATGATGTATGACCTTTTTGATATGTTTTTGGATTCTGTTTGCTAGAAGTTGCAGGAAAATTTCTGCACCTATGTTTACCAATATGTTTAGTGACATTAGCCTGTAGTTTTCTTTCTTTTTTACATCTTTGTCTGGTTTCGGTATTAGGGTGATGGTGGCCTCGGAGAATGAGTTGGGGGAGCTTATCAGCCTCTGCAATTTTCTGGAGGAGTTTGAGTTGGTTAAGGCTTTGTTCTTCCATAAACCATTTTTTGGTAAATTAAAAAAAAAAAAAAAAAGTAGGATTCACCTGTGAAACCGTCTGGTCCTGGTCTTTTGATCGTTGAAAGATTCTTGATTACAAGTTTTATTTCCGTGATTCTGTTTCATCTATAAGATTTTCTACTTGTTCGTCCATTTATGGACAGTTATTCTTTCTAAGATTTTTTTTTCCATTTCTTCAACGTTGTCCATTTATGTGACATATAATTTCTCACAATAATCTCTTATGACCTTTGATATGTCTGTGTTTTCTGTTGTGATTACTCTATTTTCATCTGCAATTTTATTATTTGAATTCTTCTCCACCACCCCAGCACCCCCTCTTTTTTTTTCTTTTTCCTTGATCACTCTGGCTAATGCTTTGTCTTTGATTTGTATTCTAAAAGAACCAGATTTTCATTTTATTGAGCTTTGCTATAGTCACTATTGTTTCTTTTTCACTTATTTCTGCTCTGATTTTTATGATTCTATTCATTCTACTGGTGTTCTTCTTTTTGTGTTTGCTTTAGATGTAAAGGTAGCCTCTTTCTTTGATGTTTATCTTCTTCCTTGAGGCAGATTTATATGCTATGAAACTCCTTCTTAACATTGCTTGTTACTGAAACCCAAAGTTTTGGGTTGTGGTGTTTTAATTTTCTTTTTGTAATTTTATTTATTTTACGGAAGTTAATTAGTTTACATTATTGTATTGATTTTGCCATACCTTAACATTAATCTGCCCTTGGTGTACATGTGTTTTTATTTTCCTTTGATTGAATTTAAATTTGATTTCCTTTTTGATTTTTTCTGTGATCTGTTGCTTACTCAGATGTCTGTTATTTAGCCTCCATATGCTTGGAGATTTATTTAATTTTTCTTCTGTTTTTGACACCTATTCTTACTTCATTGTGATTGGAATAGATGCTCGAAATTCTTTCACTTTTCATTTCTTTCTTTTTTTTTTTTTTTTTTGTTTGAATTTATGGACGGGGATTTGATCTCTCCAGGAGGCTGTTCCATGTGCACTTGAGGAAAGCTGTATCCATTACTAATGAGTGTAATGCCTATATATAGCAATTAGGTGTAACTAGACCATTGTGCTATTTAGCAAACCCTCAATATGTAAGGTAAATGCAATCAAGTAGAAAAGGGGAAATTAACAGTAACACAATTATAATGGGGGCTTTTATATCCCACTCACACCTATAGACACTTCAACTGAAGAGAAAATTAGCAAATACTTATGAGCTGTAAATGTTCTTTTGTAGGTTGTCTGTTTTTACACTTATTGCAGTGCCTCAGGTACAGGAGGAGGAGGTACTCTAAAGTTGGCCATATTTAGAAGTGGCAGGAAGTTACCCAGCACAATTGGTAGAGGTGGAAAATTGATAGAAAAGTCCTAATACAAAGATGTGACTTCCAAGCTATTGCTATCTTCCATTTTTATGAGTCGAGAAGTACTCACCAAGAAAGTGAAATCCCTGATATGAGGGTATATGATCTCAAAATTGAAATATGCCTAAGAGAACAGTCTACATGCATAAAATTGAGTCCTGGCTCGAGCCTTATTAATTATACTAAGTGTTAGAAAATGTCTGATAGAACACATCCCCTGCAAGTCTCCCAGAACCTCCCCTAAATTACTATCTCCTTCATTTCTAAGCTATGGCATTGTACTTGGTATAGTATCATAGGCTGAGGCTTTAAGATTATAAAAGCTCGTTGAGAACAGAGACAATATTAATTTATTACCTTTGTAAATATCTCCCAAAGGCCTAAAGCCAAGTCTGGCGCAGCTGCCACCACCCAAAAGGCCAGATGCTAACTCTGAAATCTGCCCTTAATTCTCCTCTCCAACTTCCCCCATCTTATCAACAAGCAGTGGTGTCTTTTGTCCCTTGCCCTGGAAAGATTCTTTGTTCTTACAGTCTTCTTCATCGTCCAGGGGTGACTACCCATTGTCTGTATTTCAAACTCTCTGCTGATTGAATGAACATAATTTAGGAATGGAAACCAGAGGCTCCAGACAGGCCAGTACAGAAGCTTCTGAAGTTACATAGTGGGAATCTGCACTGACATGTGGCTACGTTGAATGTTATTAGTGACTTGAATCCTATCAACTGGGTCATCTGGGAGATGAACATTTTCTCTGTGAAACTGTACAAAAGGATTTCTATATGACTTCATTTGGGTGCAAGCCTTCTCTATACTCTCCTATACCTGGAACTGTTCCCTCCAAATATTTCCAGTTGAACATACCTTGGCCTGATGTGCACACAATCTCTCCTTTAGGCTTGGCTAAGACGGGGGGTTCAGAGGTCTGGTTGACCCAATTTCTCAAGTTGGTAGAGGACTTACAATCTACACTCTTTATCAATAACTGGGGTATGTGCCTTGAAGGGCTGCAGGTGTTAACAAAGATCTTGCCTGGAGCTGTGGTTTTGCTGCTCTAATGGCCCTTCTTAGAGCCGAGGAACATGTGATTATTCATAGGCCCTTCAGTTTGGACTGGTATTATTTATTTATTTATTTTCATCAGTTGCGCACTTTGCAAACTGGAATCGTGGTCTTTTGGGGTTCTCACAAATCCAGAGGACTGGTAGTAATACTGGGGGCCATAGATGAGAACTTTTAAAAAGGGACTTCAACACACCTGGAAAACTCTCTGTGGGAAAGGCCCAGGTGGCTCCAACACATCGTGGGAGACCTTGTGATCCTCTAATCTCCCCAAAGGCTACTGCCGCCTATTGTCTTGGTTAACGGAGGTGTGATTACCATGATATGCTTGCTTTGTGTCATCACTAAATCAATAGGCAGCAATGCCTTGGTCATTGCCCTTTGCAACGACCAGTCCTCATGATTGGTCAGGTCTTATCCTCGGGATTTAGAAGGAAATCAGTGGGAAGGATTAAAGGAGAGTTCTGTATGTTGTTGACCAGATCATGCTGCCTTCCTGATGTGCTTACTTTCTTCTATCCCTTTCTCTAAATTATGCCCCTTTCATTGTTTCCTAGGAGCTCTTACCCATTTAATAGAATGTTCATCCCAGCTGAATCTCTGAGGAAACAATGAAAACACTTAGGGAGCATTAGGAATCTTTGAGGATTATCAGTTGATGGGTAAGAGTGTTCTTTATCACTTTCCTTTCCCTGAGAACCTAAGTAAGTACGGTGAATTCTGTTAGGACACTCAGTCCTGTCCGACTCTTTTTGACCCCATGGATAGTAGCCTGCCAAGCTTCCCCGTTCATCAGCAACTCATAGAGCCTGCTCAAACCCATGCCCATCGAGTCAGTGATTCCATACGAGCATTTCATCTTCTGTCTTCGCTCTCTCCTCCAGCTTTCAATCTTTCTCAGCATCAGGATCTTTTCCAGTGAGTCAGTCCTTCACATCAGGTGGCCAACATATTCAAGTTCCAGTTTCAGAATCAGTCCTTCCAATCGATATTCAGGACTGATTTCCCTTAGAATTGACTTCTTTGATCTCCTTGCAGTCAAAGGGACTCTCGGGAGTTTTCTCTAACACCACATTTCAATAGCATTGATTCTTTGGAGGTCAAATTTCTTTCTAGTCCAATTCTCACTTCTACTTGACTCTGTACGTAGATTTGACTAGATCGACCTTTGTCTGCTTTATAATATGCTGTCTAGCCTGGTCATAACCTTTCTTCTAAGGAGAAAGTGTATTTTGATTTCCTGACCAGAGTCACCATCTGCAGTGATTTTGGAGCCCCCTCCCCCAATAAAGTTTCTCACTGTTTCCATTCTTTCCCCATCTTTATGACATGAAGTAATGAGACCAGATGCCATGATTCTCATTTTGGATGTGGTGTTTTAAGTCATCTTTTTCATTCTCTTTCACTTTCCTCAAGAGACTCTTTAGTTCTTTTGAAGTTCTGCCATGTCAATCGTGTCATCTGCATATCTGAGTTTACTGATATTTCTCCAGAAACCTTGATTGCAAACACTGTTTCATCCAGCGTGGCCTTTTGCATGATTAATTCTACATGTAAATTCAATAAAGAGGGTGACAATATACAGCTTTGACGTGCTCCTTTCCCAACTCCTAACCAGTCTGTTCTTCCATGTCCTGTTCTAACTGTTGCTTCTAGACCTCCATACAGTTTACGCAGGAGGTATATAACATGGTCTAGTAGTGCCATCTTTTGTCGAATTTCCCATTTTGCTATGATCTACCCAATCAAAATCTTTGGCATCGTCAAATAGGAGTATTTGCTTTCCTGGTGTTTTCTTGCTTTTTCCATTCCCCAACAGGTGTTTGCAGTTTGATCTCGGGTTCGTCTGTCCTTTTTAAATCCAGGTTGAACATGTGGAAGCTCATGGTTCACATTCTGTTGAAGCCTGGTTGGGGAATTTTGAGCAGTACTTTGCGAGCGTGTGAAATATGTACAACTAAGCCGTAGCATGAACATTCTTTGGATTGCCGTTTTTGCAGTTGGAATGACAACTGACCTTTTCCAGTACTCTGGCCACAATTGAGTCTTCCAAATTTACTAGCATATGGATGGCAGCACATTCCTAGTATTATCTTTTAGAATTTGAAATATCTAAACTGAATTCCATCACTTCCACGAGCTTTGCTTGTAGTTATGCTTCCTAAATCCCACGTGACTTCACATTCCATGATACCTGACTCTAGGTGAGTGATCACAGCATTGTGCTTAACTGGGTCATGAAGAACTTCTGTGTATCATTCATCTGTGTATTCTTGCCACCTCTTCTAAATAGCTTCTGCTTCTGTTACATCTGTACCATTTCTGTCCTTTAATGTGCTCCTCTTTGAATGCAATTTTCACTTGGTATCTCTGATTTATAGGAGGGATCTGAAGTCTTTCCCATTCTCTTTATTTCCTCTATTTATTGGCATTAATAACCGAGGAAAGTTTTATCTCTCTTTGCTATTCTTTGGGACTCGGCATTCAAATGTATACAGTTTTCCTTTTCTTCTTTTCGTTTAGCTTGTCCCCTCTTCTCAGTTCTTTGTAAGGCCACGTCACTTTGCTTTTCGCATTTCTTTTTCATGGGGATGGTCTTGATCACTGCTTCCTGTACAAAGCCACAAATCTCCACCCATAGGTCTTCAGGCACTCGATCAGATATAATCTGCGGATTCTGTTTACAACTTCCACTGTATAATCATAAGGGCTTTGATTTTACATGTGTAAAATATATTAATTCCCTGTTTCATGTAGGGAAATATTCACCCAGGCTTTCATCTAAGAAATACAGAGAACTCTTTATGGTATTAGAGAAATACATGAAATATAGCTGTTCAATGTTTGACTGTTTAGCACAGGTCTTAATTTCTGAATCATTGAAAATCCTCTATTTTAAGTTTACAAATCTGGGAAATATTTTCATACGTGAATAATTGAGATTTCATATGAGAACCTTTCTCCCCAGATTTTCAAATATGAAATATACAGAATTCCAAATCTCCTATCAGAAGACCTTCATTCAAAATTTCTTGATGGAAATACAGACAATTTCATAGCTCAAGCATGAAAATCTGTGGACAAATTCTACATGTCTAGTAGGAAAATTAGTGCAAGTTTTTCACATATTAAATAGACAGTATTCAGTATTTCATGAAGGAAAGACAACACAAAGATTTTCAAATGAGAAATATGAAAATAATCTCATATTTCATGTTATAAAACCTGTGACCATGCTTTGATATGTGGAATGGACATTTTCATATCTCCTTTAAAAGAAATTGCATCCAGATTTTCATAGCTCTAACGTGAAAAATTCCAGATTTTATGCAGAAAATTCTGTGTCCATACTTTCATGTGTGATGTATAGAGAATTCCATGATTCAAATTGGAAAAACTGTCCCCAGATTTGTATATGTGAATAATAGAGAATTCTGTATTTCACCTACTGAAACCTGCATCTAGATTTTCATATGTGAAACTTAGAATTTCACCTTTTATGTAGGACTATCTCGTTTCAGATGTCTATGCTTGAAACAGAAAATACCTTCATCAAGAGGCTCCTTGGTTCCTATTGTTCTTCTGTCATTTGTGTGTTGTCACTGGGATAACTAAGGTTATTCGTATCTCCCACATAAATTTTGTTTCCAGCTTGAGCTTCATCTAGGATTTTATTTTTTATGATGTTATCAGAAACAGAAGTTAAATAAGTAGGCTAACAATCCATAGCTTTGACATAGTCCTTTCCCGATTTTGAGCCAGTTTATTGTCCCCTGTCCAGTTCTAACTGTTGCACCTTTACTAGCACGCACATTTCCCAGGAGACAGGTTAGAAGTTCTGGTACTCTTATCGCTAGGAATTTTCCACAATTATTTTCCCTTTGTTTTAGTTTGAGTGTGATTCACAGTGTCCTAGTTATGAACAGAGACAATTAAGCAGATATAAATGATTGTATGGTATCCCCTTTCTTTTTCTATGATCCAAACATCAATTAATGTGTACCTCTTATGATTAAATCACTAACTACACATTTTGTTTCGTTTGTTTTGTATTTTAATTTTATATTTTGATCATTGTTGCTATTGTGGTTTTCTCTCTTTTGCAAGTATTCAAGTAGGAACTGGTAATTTCTTGTGTTTGCATTCTTATTTTACAAGATTTAAGTTATGGTCATGGCAGTCTCTGACCTTTGACACCCACTGAATGGAGTTAAGCTTTGAGATCCAAAATTAGACATCTGTGCTGTGGGAAAATGTCAGAAATGTTAAAAAAAAAAAAAAAAAAAAGCTAGATATATTCAAGTGCTGACTTTTTGAGCTCAATTATGCTATTATATTTTAAGTGGAAAGTTCTGAATTTCTTCATGCTGATGAAAATTCTTCATTAAGAGAAATTTCTAAGGGGGAAAGAAAAGCAGTAACAACAATGAAATGCACTTGATTGCATTTGGAAGTCAAAGTAGTACCAGTTATGTGTGTATGCATGCAAACTCCCACCAAACAGAGTAATTCACGTTAACTAATGTTTCATGTTTTGCTTTCAAGGTTAAAAAAAAAAAAAAAATAGAGCTTGCCAGGAAAAACAGAAGTTCGAAGAAGATAAAAATTTAGGTGGACGTGAAATGCAACTCTCTCAAAGAATGGATCACAAATACTACTTCTACACTGACAACAGTTCTCCCAGTGCATCCGATAAATACTAGCAGAAGACCCGGGTCACCAGAGTGTCCCTTGTGGGTTTCAGACATACCGGGGTGGAAAGGAAATAAGATGGAAGAAGGAAGGTAAGAGGAAGCAAGACAAAACCTGCGCCTTGGGGTGGGAGATGGAGAAGCAGGGAAGAGATTTCCAGAACGAGGCAAGACGCTTCACTGAAGTGTACATTACTTTGGCTGAAAGGAAGCAAGGAGAAACAGCTAATGAAATATAAATTGTATAGAGCAAGAGTCACACAGACAATGTGTGTCATGGCCCTATAGGCCCAAACTACAATGCAGCTCAACCAGTGTGCATGGGGTCTGGCAGCTGGAACACTGGATTTAGAGAGCCATCCTGGGAGAGGACTGCTGTTGACTATGTGGAGATGGCCTAATGGAGCAGGTACGAGTAGATATGTAGCAGGGAATGCATTTTGAGTATTCCCAAACTGCCAAAGAGGCAGGACCTTACTGCTGATCACACTCCGGAGGTAGAGACACTTTTGTAGCCCCTCCTCTTCCTACCCGTTAACACCGACTGCAAGGCAATAGAGAAAGACCAGCCAGAAGTATCACTCATTCCAAATCTCTTATGCCCATGGCTGCTGACTCCTATTCATAATTGGCACCACCAGGGTTCCAGCATTCCAAACAGCTGTACCACTCCTGTGCTCACCAAGGCAGACCCCAGTGCTCCACAAGTGTCTCGGGGAAGACTTCTTTGGTGACCATAGGTGAAGGAAAGATGAAAATTACATCTGAGACCCAGGGACAGAGACATTAAGGAAGAGGACTGAAAATCTTCCAACCGGTTGAGCATGCCACAGATTAAATACACACTATTAATCACATAGACCCTGTATCTACAGAATAGATCAAAAGATGATAAGAGCTCAAGCAAAAGAAAATGACCAGGCTCAGGCAGCTGTAAGAACGCACAGGAATTATAGCAGTTTTAAGTATGAGCAGTCCTTGGAGAGATCCAGAGTCCAGTTTCCTCCATCGTTGGACAGCTTCCTAAAGAGGTATAGTTGTCCTCTGACTCATCTTGGGGACTAGGACACTGACAGATGAGACACTAGGAAATATGCATTATTCTTTTGATGCATTGCATTGTTGAGTTGTTGGTGCACTATTTTGCCCAGTTGTAGCCTTCTTTGTTATTACACATTGCTTTGGCCTTTTAAGATTATTTCAACCATATTTTTTATTTCTTGTATAGCTGTTTCAACTTTTACTTTGGCTACCTAATTTCTATGCCTTTAGTTGCTGTTGCATCTCTTCCTTTTTAAAAGGTATTCATTTCTTCATTAATTGTGATTTTCTGTTATTCTGTGGGGTCTGTATCTGATCTTGTCAGATTTGCTTTCTTTATTCTTCAGTTGACATTCTGCTCTGGTATTGTTTTTTTGGCTTGAGATTTTTTCGATTGGTTCCCTTTATGAATCTGTTGTTTTTTCTGTTGTGTTTATTGCTTGTGCTCCTTTTATTTATTTTTTTCTTTTTGCCATTTACCTGTGTTACTTTTTTAAATCTCCTCAATCTCTTCCTATGGTATAGTGTTTCTCTGAGCATAAGATGGGTCTGATCTTCTCAGGTGTCATCATGGAAAACAGGATCATGGTATACCAGGGAATTCCTGTCTACAGTGAATATTAACTGGTGACAGTCTCCATGAAGGCCTCTTTCTTGATCTAAGATGCACTCCAACCAACAACCTGTGCAACCCAGGGCTGATGCCTCACACCACACAACAAGCAAGACAGAAATACAAACCAAATCATTAGCAGATACACTGGCTAATGTCAGACTAATCCCATCAGTACAGTTCCGTTCAGTCGCTCAGTCGTGTCCGACTCTCCGCGACCCCATGAATCACAGCACGCCAGGCCTCCCTGTCCATCACCAACTCCCGGAGTTCACTCAAACTCATGTCCACAGAGTCGGTGATGCCATCCAGCCATCTCATTCTCTGTCGTCCCCTTCTCCTCCCGCCCCCAACCTTTCCCAGCATCAGAGTCTTTTCCAGTGTGTCAACTCGTCGCATGAGGTGGCCAAAGTATTGGAGTTTCAGCTTTAGCATCAGTCCTTCCAATGAACACTAATCCCATAGACACCTGCAAATGACATGAACAGACATGGTCACACCATTAGTGAAAGAAATCTCAGCTGCAGACTCAAGAACATAGTTTCCAGTCTCTCCCACTGCAAAGTCCAAAATAGGCACTCAACCAACTTTATCGACTTGGAGTGAAGACGAGGAGCAATAACTATAACCCAGCAGTCTGAGAAGAAATGACCATTAACACAGAAAGTAGGGAAATATGAAGACAGATAAATATGTTGTGGGCAAAGGAATGTGGTAAAAATTCAAAACACAATGAAAGAAAAAATGGGCAGGCTCCCTACAAAATACTTGGAAGTAACGATACTAAAGGTGAGAAAAGCATTCCTGAGATAGAATGGAGAAAAGATGAGAAACATTTTTGAAGGGCCTAGAAAAATGAATAAGTAACAAAAAATAATTAACAACGGACATTAATAAAAATGGACATTGGTCTCCTATAAGCTAATACACACTGTTGTACTGTTGAAGTCAACACAACTTTAGGAAGTAATTATCCTCCAATTAAAAAAATGAAATTTAAAAAGAAACACAACCGTTCAATGGCAAGAGACCTGACAAAGTTAAATGATACATATCGGACATTTCAACCAAACAGAGAAAAATATGCATTTTTCTAAAGTGAAAATGAAATATCTCCAGGATATATCACAAACTGACTCTCAAATCAAGCCTCAGTAATTTGAAGGTAATGGTAATTGTATCATTTTTTTTTTTAAACCCACAATGCTATGTTTTACATACCAGATATGGGGACAGAGAGTGTAAAAATCACGAATCCATGTAACAAATACACCTCTACATGGCCAAGAGATCACTGATGAAATCAGAGAGAAAATTTAAAAAAAAAATTTAGAAGAAAATAATATTAAAAGCATGATTATCTAACAGTTGTGGAGCATGCTTAAGCAGTAAGAGAGTGAAGTTGATAAATACTACACATCTCAAGTAATTAACATAATATTAAATCTAAAGCATTTAGAGAAAGAAGAAAAAGCAGACAAAATTTCCCAAAGTGAATACAAGGGACAAAAATGATGAAAAAAAATCAGAGCAGAAATTAAAGAAAATACATGATGAAAAAAAAAAAAATAGCCAAAATCAATATCTTTAAAAGGGGTCTCTTGGAGAGGATAGAAAAATATAGATAAATCATGGTGCAGACTTATCAAGAAAAAAAGAGACAAACACTTAAATCAATCAAATTTGACATGACAAAGGATGATATTATAACGGATACCACAGAAATAACAAAGAATCGTAAGAGACTACAGCAAACACCTGTAAGTCAATAAAATTCAGGGTCTTGAATCTATGGATAAATGCTCAGAAATTCAACGAAGAATAAACAGAGAATATTAACCAAACAATGGTAAGCACTAATATTGAAACTGTGATAAAAAATTTTCCAATTGATAAAATTAAGGCAGATGGCTTCACATGGAAATTTTACAAACGAGTCAGAAAACTGCCAACACATGGACTTCTGAAACACTTCTAAAATTCTAGAGTGGAAGAAACCCCCACAAACTCTCCTACAAGGTCACCATCACTCCAATGCCAACACCAACATAACAGAGAAAAGGAAAGTTAGACCTATATCACATAGATGAACAGAGGCAAATATCCTTAGCAAAATACAAGCAAAAAAATCCACCAATACCTTAAAAAGACTGAACAGAATTACTAAGTGAGGGTATATGACAGATACAGAAACATCTTCAGAAGCTTCATATCAATGGGTCAGTTCAGTTCACTTCAGTCTCTCAGTCATATCCGACTCGTTGCGACGCTATGAATGAGAGCCCACTAGGCTACCCTGTTCATCACAATGCTCGGAGTTCAACCAATTCATGTCCATGGAGTTGATGATGCCATCCAGCCATCTCATTCTCTGTCTCCCCTTATCCCCTGGACCCCAATCCCTCACAGTATCAGGGTATTTTTCTAAGAGTCAACTCTTCCCAGCAGGTGGCCAAAGTATTGGAGTTTCAGCTTCAGCATCAGTCCTTCCAATGAACATCCAGTACTGATCTTTAGAATGGACTGGATGGATCTCCTTGCACTCCAAGGGACTCTCAGGAGGTGTCTCCAACACCACAGTTCAAAATCATCAATTCTCCGGAGATCAGTTTTCTTCACATTCCAACTCTCACATCCATACATGACCACGGGAAAAAGCATAGCCTTGACTAGACGGACCTTGGCTGGCAAAGTAATGTCTCTGCTTTTTAATATGATATCTACGTTGGTTAAAATTTTCCTTCCAAGAAGTAAGCGTCTTTTAATTTCATGACTGCAATCACAATCTTCAGTGATTATGGAGCCCCAAAAAATAAAGCCTGACACAGTTTCCACTATTTCCCCATCTATTTCCCACGGAGTGATGGGACCAGATACTGTGATATTTTCTTTCTGAATGTTGAGCTTTAAGCCAACATTTTCATTCTCCTCTTTCACTTGCATCAAGAGGCTTTTTAGTTCTTCTTCACATTCTGCCATAAGGGTGCTGTCATCTGCATATTTGAGATTATTGATATTTCTCCTGGCAATCTTGATTCCAGCCTGTGCTTCTTACAGCCCGGCATTTCTCATACGTGTTCATCATATAAGTTAAATAAGCAGGGTGACAATATACAGCCTTGACATACTCCTTTTCTTATTTGGAACCAGTCTATTCTTCCATGTCCAGTTCTGACTGTTTCTTCTTGACTTGCATATAGATTTTTCAAGAGACAGGTCTGGTGTTCCAATTTCTTTCAGAATGTTCCACAGTATATTGTGATCTACACATTCAAAGGCTTTGGCATAGTCAATAAATCAGAAACAGATATTTTTCTGGAACTCCCTTGCTCCTTTGATGATCCAGCTGATGTTGGAAATTTGATCTCTGGTTCCTCTGCCTTTTTATAAGCAGCTTGCGCATCTGGAAGTTCACAGTTTACATTTTGCTGAAGCCTGGCTTGGAGAATTTTGAGGATTACTTTACTAGCGTGGGAGTTTCGTACAATTGTGAGGTTGTTTGAGGATTCTTTGGCATTGCCTTTCTTTGGGATTGGGATGAAAACTGACTTTTTCCAGTCCTGTGGCCACTGTTGAGTTTTCCAAGTTTCCTGGCATATGGAGTGCAGCACTTTTAAAACATCGAATTGCATTATTTGCAATAGCTTAACTGGAATTCATCACCTCAGCTAGCTTTGTTCATAGTGATCCTTTCTAAGACCCACTTCACTTCACATTCCAGGATGTCTGGCTCTAGGTGAGTGATCACAACATCGTAATTATCGGGGTCATAAAGACTTTTTTCGTACAGTTTTGTGTATTCTTGCCACCTCTTCATAATATCTTCTGCTTCAGTTAGGACCATACAATTTCTGTCCTTTATTGACCCCATCTTTGCATGAAATCTTCCCATGGGTTATCTAATTTGCTTGAAAAGATTTCTAGTCTTTCCCATTCTATTGCTTTCCTCTCTTTCTTTACATTGGTCGCTGAGGAAGGCTTTCTTATCTCTCCTTGCTATTGTCTGGAACTGTGTATTCAGATGCTTATATCTTTCATTTTCTGTTTTGCTTTTTGCTTCTCTTCTTTTCACAGCTATTTGTAAGGCCTCATCAGACAACCATTTTGCTTTCTTTGCATTTCTTTCCCATGGGGATAGTTCATACGACATTCTATCAGATCTAGTCCCTTAAATCTATTTCTCAATTCCACTGTGTAAACATAACGGAGGTGATTTAGGTCATACCTGAATGGCCGAGAGGTTTTCCCTACTTTCTTCAATTTAAGTCTGAATTTGTCAATAAGTATTTCAAGATCTGAGCCACAGTCAGCTCCTGGTCTTGTTTATGCTGACTGTATAGACCTTCTCCATCATTGGCTGCAAAGAATATAATCAATCTGATTTCAGTGCTGACTGTCTGGTGATGTCCATGTGTAGAGTATTCTCTTGTGATGT
This sequence comes from Moschus berezovskii, assembly GCF_049115385.1. NCBI lineage: Eukaryota > Metazoa > Chordata > Mammalia > Artiodactyla > Moschidae > Moschus > Moschus berezovskii. The sequence goes on along the minus strand of NC_142489.1, from coordinate 43,442,796 downwards.
TGGAAGAAGCTGTTTGCCTGTTTGCTATGACTAATGCATTCTCTTGGCCAAACTCTATTGGCCATTGCCCTGTTTCATTCTTTATTCCAAGGCCAAATATATCTGTTACTCCAAATGTATCTTGACTTCCTACTTTTGCACTCCAATCCCCTATTGAAGGATTGAAACCATATGATCACCTCAATAGATGCTGAAAAATCTTTCATATATTCCAACAATCATTTGTGATAGAAACTCTCCAACAATTGAACATAGTAAAAACTACCGCAAATAACAAAACCACACAAATCAAAACTACAACGATATATCACCTTGCACCATTCCAAATGGCCACCATTAAAAAAAAAAAAAAAAATCTGTAACAGCTCTGCTAGTCCAGGGGCTAAGACACCATGATCCCAATGCAGAGGTCCCAGGTTTGATCCTTGGTCCTGGAATTAGACTCCACATGCAGCGATTGAAATTTGTTGCAACCAAATAAAGAAGTAAATATATACGTGTATATATATATTTATATGATTGTATACGAATATATGAAGGAGAAGGTGTGGAGAAAGGAGAAACCCCCTGCCTATAACCCAATAATCACACTGTTTTCCATACACTAAAAGGAAACCTTAAACAAAAAAATACATGTGTATGCCAGTAACCATTGTAAAACCATTTAGAGTAGCCAATAAAGGGAAGCAACCTCAGTGTCCATCAAACGAAGAATGGATAAAAAAGCTATAGTCCATATATAGGATGGAAAATTACTCACCCATAAAAAGGGAGAAAGTTGGATTATTTGCAGGGTTGCAGATGAATCTAGAGCCTATTACACAGTGAAGGAATTAAAAAACAGAAAGACCAATATTGCAATTAATATATATATAAGTGGAATTTAGAAAACAGGTACTGAAGAACCCATTTGAAGGGTAGGAAGAGATGCAGTCCTAGAAAACAGACTTGTGGACACAGTGTGGGAAGGAGAGAATGGAATGCATTGACAAATTGCACAGACATATGTAAAATACCAAGTACGTAGTAGATAACTAGTGCTATGGAGAGTTCTAGTGGAGTGGGTTGTGGGGTAGGAGAGGAGGTACAAGAGGGAGATGGGAGGACCGCTCAAAAGGGAGGCTCAGCTATATTTACTAATAACTGATTTATTTCACTGGGCCGCAGAAATTTACACAACATTGTAAGTTAATTATGCTCCAAATTTTAATCAGTTTGTTTCAATTGAAGAAAGAAAATCAGTCCTTGACCAACTTGTGAAAGTGACAAATAAAGTATCCAGGGCATGTCAAGTAAAATATGTACCCAAGACTGCTTTAGTATATATAGACTTAGCAAAAACAAACAAACAAACTTAAAATGCAGAACTAAGTTAACCAAGGTCTGTCTAGTCAAGGCTATGGTTTTTCCCGTGGTCATGTATGGATGTGAAAGTTGGACTGTGAAGAAGGCTGATTGCCGAAGAATCGATGCTTTTGAACTGTGGTGTTGGAGAAGACTCTTGAGAGTCCCTTATACTGCAAGTAGATCCAACCAGTCCATTCTAAAGGAGATCAATCCTGGATGTTCATTGGAGGGACTGATGCTAAAGCTGAAACTGCAATATTTGGCCACCTCATGGGACGAGTTGACTCACTGGAAAAGACTCTGATGCTGGGAAAGGTTGGGGGCGGGAGGAGAAGGGGACGACAGAGAATGAGATGGCTGGATGGCATCACCAACTCTGTGGACATGAGTTTGAGTGTACTCCGGGAGTTGGTGATGGACAGGGAGGCCTGGCGTGCTGTGATTCATGGGGTCGCGGAGAGTCGGACACACCTGAGCGACTGAACTGAACTGAACTGAACTGAAGTTAGCCAGAATAAGTTCAGACTCTACACTTAAGTGTCCCTTCACTTCACTAATTTGTCATAAACGTAAAGAAGGGGTTCCTAAAATAAAGCAAACAAATGTGATATGTTTTCATAATATGATGTCACCATTTTATGAATCCATGAATCCCCTTAAGTTTTAATAAGTAATAGCAGACCTTTGACTTTCAGAACTATGGTAAGTAGGAATTAGTAAGCATAGGTTAAAACTGAGGTGCTGCACAAGAATCCCTTATATCGCAATACTAGAATGTGTGCTTCTGCTGCTGCTAAGTCACTTCAGTCGTGTCCGACTCTGTGTGACCCCATAGACAGAAGCCGACCAGGCTCCCCTGCCCCTGGGATTCTCCAGGCAAGAACACTGGAGTGGGTTGTCATTTCCTTCTCCAATGTGTGAAAGTGAAAAGTGAAAGGGAAGTTGTTCAGTCGTATCTGACCCTTAGCGACCCCATGGGCTGCGGCCTACCAGGCTTCTCCATCCATGGGATCTTCTAGGCAAGAATGCTGGAGTGGCTTGTGTGTGCTCCGAGATTGTGTGCTACTGACTGGGAAAAATGCATAGCCTAAAAGTGGAGAATTATGTTTTCTTCAGCAGGACTTTCATCCTAAGAAGGATTTCATCATGAGGAGTAACTTCTCAAGTATTGCAAAAAGACTGCTATGAACAAGGATAGATGGAGCCAGGTTTTACAAAAGTTTTGGTACAATGATCAGGTATGGAGAATGTCCAAATATTATGGTTAATGAAGAAACACTGGACACCACAAGTGAATGGATTGAGATATTTTTTACTTATGCAAATATGCAAAAATCTGGGCTCCTTGAAATAATTCCTTTGATAAACACCTTAACTAGGGCTAGTATCTATTCTTTCAGTCTGGAATCAGTCCTTCAGGCAACACTGGTGGCAGCTGCAGTAACTAAGGACTTGATCATTTCAGTTCAGTTCAGTTCAATTCAGTCGCTCACTCGTGTCCAACTCTTTGCGACAACATGAATCACAGCATGCCAGGCCTCCGTGTTCATCACCAACTCCCGGAGTTCACTCAAACTCATGTCCATCGAGTTGGTGAGGCCATCCAGCCATCTCATTCTCTGTCGCCCTCGTTTCCTCCTGCCCCCAATCTCTCCCAGCATCAGAGTCTTTTCCAGTGAGTCAACTCGTTGCATGAGGTGACCAAAATATTAGAGTTTCAGCTTTAGCATCAGTCCTTCCTATGAATACCCAGGATTGATCTCCTTTAGAATGGACTGGTTGGATCTCCTAGCAGTCCAAGGGGCTCTCAAGTGTCTTCTCCAACACCACAGTTCAAAAGCATCAATTCTTCGGCGATCAGCATTCTTCACAATCCAACTCTCTTGATGCAAGTCCTCAATTGCAAGGACATTGTATACCTCCTGCAAAACCCATCAGTTTAGTTCTGTTCATTCGCTCAGTTGTGTCTGACTCTTTTCGATCCCATGAATCACAACATGCCAGGTCTCTTTGTCCATCACCAACTGCCGGAGTTCCCTCAAACTCATGTCCATCGAGTCAGTGATGCCATCCTGCCATCTCATTCTCTGTCGTCCCCGTCTCCTCCCACCCCCAATCCCTCCTAACATCAGACTCTTTTCCAGTGAGTCAGCTCATAGCATGAGGTGGCCAAAGTATTGGAGTTTCAGTTTTAGCATCAGTCCTTCCAATGAACACCCAGGATTGATCTCCTTTAGAATATATACTGCTACCTATATACAGCAAGATAATATACGTAAACTTTCCACATATACATATGCATGTATATGTTTAGCTATATATATATACGGCTGTCTAGGTTGCACTAGTAGTAAGTATCCTGCCTTCTAACGCAGAAGTCATAAGAGATGCAGGTTCGATCAAAGTGTTGGGAAGATCTCCTGGAACTAATCGTGAAAACCATGTCCTATTTCCTCATCTTGAGAATTCAGTGGATTGAGAATACATGATGGGAAACAGTCTGTGTGATGCAGAGTGTCAGACAAGAGTGTAGTGACTTAACACATGAAATATCACTAAATAAGGGTTGCTTAAATATATATATATATGTACACACATTACAATACAATATGCACGATAATATATGTAAAAAATTATGCTAATAATGTATAATAGTACATATTATATATCATTAATATATATTATATATGATATAATAGTATAATATAATATATATGTGTGTGTGTACATGTATTGTACACCTGCTTCTCTCATTTACAACGAATGATATGCTCAGCAAAAAATCAGTATCAGTTCAGTTAAGTTCAGTCGCTCAGTCGTGTCCTACTCTCCGCGACCCCATGAATCACAGCACGCCATGCCTCCCTGTCCATCACCAACTCCCGGAGTACACTCAAACTCATGTCCACAGAGTTGGTGATGTATCCAGCCATCTCATTCTCCGTCGTCCCCTTCTCCTCCCGCCCCCAAACTTGCCCAGCATCAGAGTCTTTTGCAGTGAGTCAAGTCGTCGCATGAGGTGGCCAAAGTATTGCAGTTTCAGCTTTAGTATCAGTCCCTCCAATGAACATCCAGGATTGATCTCCTTCAGAATGGACTGGTTGGATCTCCTTGCAGTATAAGGGACTCTCAAGAGTCTTCTCCAACACCACAGTTCAAAGGCATCGATTCTTCGGCGATCAGCTTTCTACACAGTCCAACTCTCACATCCATACATGACCACGGGAAAAACCATTGCCTTGACTAGACGGACCTTGGTTGGCAAAGTAATGTCTCTGCTTTTTAAGATACTATCAAGGTTGGTCATAACTTTCCTTCCAAGGAGCAAGCGTCTTTTAATTTCATGGCTGCAATCAGCATCTGCAGTGATTTTGGAGCCCAAAAAAATAAAGTCTGACAGTGTTTCCACTGTTTTTCCATCTATTTCCGATGAAATGTTAGGACCGGTTGCCATGATCTTTGTTTTCTGAATGTGGAGCTTCAAGCCAACCTTTTCACTCTCCCCTTTCACTTTCATCAAGAGGCTTTTGAGTTCCTCTTCACTTTCTGCCATAAGGGTAGTGTCATCTGCATATCTGAGGTTATCGATATTTCTCCCGGCAATCTTGATTCCAGCTTGTGCTTCTTCCAGCCCAGCGTTCCTCATGATGTACTCTGCATATAAGTTAAATAAGCAAGGTGACAATATACAACCTTGACGTACACCTTTTCCTATTTGGAACCAGTCTGTTGTTCCATGTCCATTTCTAACTGTTGCTTCCTGACCTGCATACAAGTTTCTCAAGAGGCAGGTCAGGTGGTCTGGGATTCCCATCTCTTTCAGACTGACCTCTTCCAGTCCTGTGGCCACTGCTGAGTTTTCCAAATCTGCTGGCATATTGAGTGTAGCACTTTAACAGCATCATCTTTCAAGACTTAAAATAGCTCAACTAGAATTCCATCACCTCCACTAGCTTTGTTCGTAGTGATGCTTTCTAAGGCCCACTTGACTTCACATTCCAAGATGTCTGGCTCTAGGTCAGTGATCACGTTATCGTGACTATCTTGGTCATGAAGATTTTTTTTACAGTTCTTCTGTGTATTCCTGCCACCTCTTCTTAATAACTTCTGCTTCCGTTAGGTCCATACCATTTCTGTCCTTTATCGAGCCCATCTTTGCATGAAATATTCCCTTGGAATCTCTAATTTTCTTGAAGAGGTCTCTTGTTTTTCCTATTCTGTTGTTTTTCTCTATTTCTTTGCATTGATCACTGAGGAAGTCTTTCTTATCTCTCCTTGATATTCTTTGGAACTCTGCATTCAGATGCTTATATCCTTCCTTTTCTCCTTTGCTTTTCGCCTCTCTTCTTTTCATAGCTATTTGTAAGGCCTCCTCAGACAGCCAATTCGCTCTTTTGCATTTCTTTTCCATGGGGATGGTCTTGGTCCCTGTCTCCTGTACAATGTCACAAACCTCCGTCCAGAGTTCATCAGGCAGTCTATCAATCAGATCTAGTCCCTTAAATCTATTTCTCACTTCCACTGTATAATCATAAGGGATTTGATTGAGGTCATATCTGAATGGTCTAGTGGTTTTCCCTACTTTCTTCATTTTAAGTCTGAATTTGGCAATACGGAGTTCATGATCTGAGCCACAGTCAGCTCCTGGTCTTGTTTTCACTAACTGTATACAGCTTCTCCATCTTTGATTACAAAGAATATAATCAATCTGATTTCGGTGTTGACCATCTGGTGATGTCCATATGTAGAGTCTTGTGTTGTGTTGTTGGAAGAGGGTGCTTTCTGTGACCAGTGCACTCTCTTGACAAAACTTTATTAGCCTTTGCCCTGCTTCATTCCGTGCTCCAAGGCCAAATTTGCCTGTTACTCCAGGTGTTTCTTGACTTCCTACTTTTGCATTCCAATCCCGTATAATGAAAAGGACATCTTTTTTGGGTGTTAGTTCTAAAAGGTGTTGTAGGTCTTCATAGAACCAATTAACTTTGGCTTCTTCAGCATTACTGGTTGGGGCATAGGCCTGGATTACTGTAATACTGAATGGTTTGCCTTGGAAACATACAGAAATCATTCTGTCGTTTTTAAGATTGCATTCAAGTACTGCATTTCGGACTCTTTTGTTGACCATGATGGCTACTCCATTTCATCTAAGGGATTCCTGCCCACAGTAGTAGATATAATGGTCATCCACTTTTTAAGCCAACTTAAAGTTTAAAGCTCAACATTCAGAAAACTAAGATCAAGGAATCCAGTTCCATCACTTCAAGGCAAATAGATGGGAAAACAGTGAAATAGTGGCTGACTTTAATTTTCTAGGCTCCAAAATCACTACGGATGGTGATTGCAGCTGTGAAATTAAAAGACACTTACTCCTTGGAAGGATGTTATGACTAAACTACACAGCATATTAAAAAGCAGAGACATTACTTTGCTAAAAAAAAAAAGTCCATTAGTCAAGGCTATGGTTTTCCAGTGATCATGTATGGATGTGAGAGTTGGATTATAAGGAAAGTTGAGTGCAGAAGAACTGATGCTTTTGAACTGTGGTGTTGGAGAAAACACTTGAGAGTCCCTTGGACTGCAAGGAGATCCAACCTGTCCTTCCTGAAGGAGATCAGTCCTGGGTGTTCATTGGAAGGACTGATGTTGAAGCTGAAACTCCAATACATTGGCAACATGATATGAAGAGCTAGCTGATTTGAAAAGACTCTGATGCTGGGAAAGATTGAGAGCAGGAGAAGGGGATGACAGAGTATAAGATGGTTGGATCGTATCATTAACTCAATGCACATGGGTTTGAGTGAACTCCGGGAGCTGGTGATGGACAAGGAGGCCTGGTGTGCTGTGGTTCTTGGTGTCGCAAAGAGTCGGACATGACTGAGCGCCTGAACTGAACTGATACAGTTTATACATATACATATACATATATATATATATATTTATATAAATTTATTATATATATATATGTTATATTTAATATATACGCTATGAAATATAAATATATATAATACAATATATTAAAATTTTATGTTAGATAAACAGTCTATGTTATATAAAGTTATGTTATTTATAATACATGTGATAAAATATGTTATATATAATCTATTAACAGTTTATATATATGTTAATAAGTGATATTTGTTTTCCTTTTTCTATTTTATTTCATTATATTGGACTCTTTTTCAATCCGTCCACCTCTCTACAAATGACCCGATTTCATTCTTTTTTTGATTGGGTAATGTTCTATTTTATATATATAACAAATTATCTTTATTCATTTCTTTGTAAATGGACATTTTTGTTGCTTTAGAATTCTGTTGTTGTAAATCCTGGAGCCATCAATACTGTTGTTATGCATCTTTTGTAATTATGATTTTCTTTAGGTAAATCCCAACAATCCCAGCAGTGGAATTGCTAGATCATATAGTTTCTTCATTCCTAGATTTTTAAAGACTTTTCATACTGATCTGCATACATAGTGGCTGTATCAATGTATATTCCTTCTAGCAGGACTGGAAAGAAAACGAAAGTGAACGTCACAATGCCATGTCCAAATCTTTGTGACAGACTGGGATTCTCTAGTCCAGAATGCTTCTTCTGAGGAATCTGAGTTCCTGAATTCAGAATCTGAATTAAAATATTCAGGGCAATTCCCTTCTCCAGGGGAATTTTCATAACCACGGGATTGAATCCAAGTCTCCTGAATTACTGCTGGATTCTTTTCATTCAAGCCACTTGGGAGGGTTACCTTTTCTCCACACCCTCTGAAAAATTTATTTATTTGTAGATTTTTGTTGCTGTTGATGTTGCTGATAAGGGTCACTCAGGCCAGTGTTAGGTGCTACCTCATTGAAGGATTTGTTTCCCTTTTTCTAATAGTGATGTTGAGCATCTTCTCTTATGATATTGAAAACCTATTAGTCTTCTTGGGAGTAACGTCTATTTCCTCTCGGTCCATTTTTTTCCAATGGGGTTGTTAGTTTCTCTGCTATTCAGCCACGTGTGCTATTTGCTTATTTTGGAGTTTAATCTGTTTCCATTTCCTTCATTTGCAAATGTTTTCTGCCACAATGAAAATTGTTTTCTGTCTTGCTTATGGTGTCGCTGTGTAAAAGTTATTAAGGTTAATTAAGTCCTACTTGGTTATTCTTAACTTTATCTTCATTGCTTTAGGAGCTAGATTTAAAAAGAAAAAAAAATCTTTCTCCATTTTATGTCAAAATGTGTTTTACCTATGATTTCCTCTAATAGTATAGATTTAGAGTGAGTGAACTTATATTTAGGTATTTATCCAGTCTGAGTTTATATTCTTACATGATGTTAAGGAGTGACTAAAGGTGATCCACTGAAGAAGTGAATGGCAAAACACTCCAATACAGCCATGAATTAACTCTATAAAAAGGCAAAAATATATTACCCTGAAAGTTGTCTCTCCCGGTGCAGAAGCTGTCCAAAATGCTACTGGGGAAGAGCAGAGGGCGATTTCTAATGGCTGTAGGAAGCATAAAGTGGTGAGATGAAAGAGGAAATGAAGCTCAGTTATGGATATGTCTGATGATGAAAGTAAAATCTGATGTGCAAAGAACAATAATGCATAAGAACACGGAAAGATAGGCCCATAAATCAAGGTAAATTGGATGGGGTCAAATGGGAGAAAGCAAGGGTAAACATCAACTAGGATTCATTGAATTAAAATGGAGAGGAATGGGTGAATTTAATTCAGATGACTATTTTGTCTATTACAGTGGGCAAGAGTCTCATAGGAGTAAAGGAGTAGTAATCATAATCACCAAAGAGTCTTAAATGGAGTGTTTGGGAGCAGCCTCAAAAGCGACAGAATGATCTCAGTTTGTTTCCAAGGCAAAAGATTCAACATCACTGTAATCCAAGTGTAGGTCCCAAAAGATGATCCAAAGAAATTGAAATTGATCAGTTCTATGAAGACTGCAAGAACTCTTAGAACTAAGACCGAATGAAAGATGTCCCCATCACCATAGTTCAGTTCAGTTCAGTCGCTCAGTCGTGTCCGACTCTCCACGACCCCATGAATCACAGCATGCCAGGCCTCCCTGTCCATCACCAACTCCCGGAGTACACTCAAACTCATGTCTACAGAGTCGGTGATGCCATCCAGCCATCTCATTCTCCGTCGTCCCCTTCTCCTCCCGCCCCCAAACTTTGCCAGCATCAGAGTCCTTTCCAGTGAGTCAACTCGTCACATGAGGTGGCCAAAGTATTGCAGCTTCAGCTTTAGCATCAGTCCCTCCAATGAACATCCAGGATTGATCTCCTTCAGAATGGACTGGTTGGATCTCCTTGCAGTATAAGGGACTCTCAAGAGTCTTCTCCAACACCACAGTTCAAAAGCATCGATTCTTCGGCGATCAGCTTTCTTCACGGTCCAACTCTCACATCCATACATGACCACGGGAAAAACCATTGCCTTGACTAGACGGACCTTGGTTGGCAAAGTAATGTCTCTGCTTTTTAAGATACTATCAAGGTTGGTCATAACTTTCCTTCCAAGGAGCAAGCGTCTTTTAATTTCATGGCTGCAATCAGCATCTGCAGTGATTTTGGAGCCCAAAAAAATAAAGTCTGACAGTGTTTCCACTGTTTTTCCATCTATTTCCGATGAAATGTTAGGACCGGTTGCCATGATCTTTGTTTTCTGAATGTGGAGCTTCAAGCCAACCTTTTCACTCTCCCCTTTCACTTTCATCAAGAGGCTTTTGAGTTCCTCTTCACTTTCTGCCATAAGGTTAGTGTCATCTGCATATCTGAGGTTATCGATATTTCTCCCGGCAATCTTGATTCCAGCTTGTGCTTCTTCCAGCCCAGCGTTCCTCATGATGTACTCTGCATATAAGTTAAATAAGCAAGGTGACAATATACAACCTTGACGTACACCTTTTCCTATTTGGAACCAGTCTGTTGTTCCATGTCCATTTCTATCTGTTGCTTCCTGACCTGAATACAAGTTTCTCAAGAGGCAGGTCAGGTGGTCTGGGATTCCCATCTCTTTCAGAATGTTCCACAGTTTATTGTGATCCACACAGTCAAAGGATTTGGCATAGTCAATGAAGCAGAAATAGATGTTTTTCTGGAACTCTCTTGCTTTCTCCATGATCCAGCGGATGTTGGCAATCTGATCTCTGGTGCCTCTGCTGTTTCTAAAACCTGCTTAAACATCTGGGAGTTCACGGTTCACATACTGCTGAAGCCTGGCTTGGAGAATTTTGAGCATGACTTTAGTAGCGTGTGAGATGAATGCAATTGTGCGCTAGTTGGAGCATTCTTTGGCATTGCCTTTCTTTGGGATTGGAATGAAGATTGACCTCTTCAAGTCCTGTGATCAATGCTGAGTTTTCCAAATCTGCTGGCATATTGAGTGTAGCACTTTCACAGCATCATCTTCCAAGACTTGAAATAGCTCAACTGGAATTCCATCACCTCCACTAGCTTTGTTTGTAGTGATGCTTTCTAAGGCCCACTTGACTTCACATTCCAAGATGTCTGGCTCTAGGTCAGTGATCACGTTATCGTGACTATCCCCATCACCATAGGGTAGTACAATTCAAACGAATGAAGTCAATAAATACCTGGACCAAACTGGAGCAACTTTGACCTTGGAGTACAAAATGAAGTAGGGCAAAGACAAATAGAATTACACCCAGAGAATGTACTGGTCAGAGACAGCATTCTTTAACTACGTCACAGGAACCGACTTTACACATGAATCTCACCAAAAGGTCTGTAAGGATTATCAGCTTGGTTATTCTCGGTAGCAATCAAGATGGAGAAGCTGTATAGAGTCAGCAAAAACAAGACCTGGAGTTGATTGTGGCTCAGATCATCAGATTCTCATGACAAAGTTCAGGTTTAAAATAAAGAAAGAGTTGATTGGGTTGGAACCGCTAGGCTAGCCAGGTACAACAAAAATCAAATTGCCTCTGGAAAATGCAGCAGAAATCACAACCAGTATTAAGGGCTTAAATCTAGTAAACAGTTCCCCAAGAACTACAGAAGGAGCTTCAAAATGTTGCACAGGGAGCAGTGAACAAAACCATCCTAAAAAAAAAAAAAAGAAAATCTCAAAGACAAATTGATTTTCTGAGGAAGGTTTATATATAGCTGTGGAAAGATAAGAAGCAAAAAATAACTGAAAAATATAAAGATAGCCCAACTAAATGCAGAATTCCAGAGAAATTGAAGAGACAAGAGGGTATCTTCAATAAACAACGGAGATAAATAGAAGAAAGCAAGCAGATAGGGAAATACCAGTGATCTATTCAAGAAAATTGAAAATATCAAAAGATCATTTCCTCCAAAGATGGACACAATAAAGGACAGAAACATAAAGGACTAAAGAAGCAGAAGAGATCAAGGCAGGATAGAAAGAATAAAAAGAAAAACTGTAGGGAAAAAAAAAAAGACCATAATAACCCAGATAACCACAAGGTGTGAGCATTCACCCACAGACACTCATTCTGAAATGTAAAGTCAAGTCTTAAACAAAGCATTTCTGACCATAGAACTAGTGGAGGTGATGGATTTCCAGCAGAAGTGTTGAAATCTTAAATGCTCTCAATGTGCTGCAATCAAAATGGTGCAAATGTGGAAAACATAGCAGTGATCAGGGGACTGGAAAAGGTTAATCCTTATCCAAATTTCCAAGAAAGACAGTACTAAACGAAGTTCAAGCCACCACTCAATTTCACACATCTCCCATGCTAGTAAATTTATGCTCAAATTCCTTCAAGCTAGTCTTCAACATTACATGAACTGAGAACTTCCAGAAGTTTGAGCTGGGATTAGAAACATCAGAGGAACCACAGATCAAATGATCACCGATTACTGGATCATAGAAATACCAAATGAATTCCAGAAAATCTCTGCCTGTTTTTCATTGACCACTGTAAAATCGTAGTCTGTGCAACATATAAATTGCGGAAAACTCTTAAAGAGATGGGAATAGCAGAACATTTTACCTGTCTCCTTCATACTTGACCTGTAGGCAGGTCCCGAAGCAATAGGGTCAAGTATGCAATGACTGACTAGCTCGGGGTTGAGAAAGGAGTATGATAAGGCTGTTGATTGTCACCTCATTCATTTAACTTATATGCATAGCAAAGCATGAGAAATGCCAGGCTGGATAACTTACAAGCTGAATCAAGATTGCTGGGGACAATGTCACCAACCTCAAATATGTGTGTGACTATCACTCTGCTGCTACTGCTACTACTGCTAAGTCACTTCAGTCGTGTCCGACTTTGTGTGACCCCATAGATGGAAGCCCACCAGGCTCCCCCATCCCTGGGATTCTCCAGGCAAGAACATTGGAGTGGGTTGCCATTTCCTTCTCCAATGTGTGAAAGTCAAAAGTGAAAGTGAAGTCGCTCAGTCGTGTCCGACCCTTAGCGACCCCACGGACTGCAGCCCGCCAGGCTCCTCCATCCATGGGAGTCTCCAAGCAAGAGAATTGAGTGGCTTGCCATTGCCGTCTCCTAATGATAGAAAAAGAAGATGAATTAAAGAACCTCTTAATGAAGGTGAAGGAGTACAAAAGCTTTTTTTTTTTCTTCTTTTTTTGGGCAGTGGTGACAGGGTGGTTTACTTTATTACTCATTTCTTTATTTTCTTTTTTAAAATTTATTTATTTTAATTGGATACTTATTATTTATATTACTGTATTTCTTTTGCAAATTGACATGAATCTGCCCCAAGTGTACATGTGTTCCCCATCTTAAAACCCCCCATTGTACAGAGTGAAGTAAACAAAAGCTTTTGAAGAGTGCAAAGTGAAAGTGAAGTAATTTAGTCGTGTCCCACTCTTTGAGATTATAGAATAACAGGCCCATGGATTATAGCCTAACAGGCTCTTCTGTCCATGGAATTTGCAAGGCAAGAGTATTGGAGTGGGTTGTCATTTTCTTCTCCAGGGAATTTTCCTAACCCACGGTCTAACTCTGCTCCCCCGCCTTGCAAGCACACGCTTTACCATTTGTCCCGCCAGAGCAGGCATAAAACTCAATGGTATAAAAACTCATATCACAACCTCCGGTCCCATCACTTCATTGCAAAGAGAAGGGGTAAAAGGAAAAAACAATGTCAGGTTTCCCCTTCTTGGGCTCTGACATCAAGGCAGAGTGTCTGCAGCCATGAAATTAGAAAATAAATGCTTCTTTACAGAAAATGTATGACAGAATTAGATAAAGTGTTACAATGAAAGAAATCACCTTTCTGGCAAAGGTCCGTTACAGTCAAAGCTATGGTCTTTCCCGTAGTCATATACTGTTGTGTGAGGGACCATAAAGGAGGCAGAACAACTGAAGAACTGATACTTTTCAACCAGGGTGTTGGAGAAGACTCTTGAGAGTCTCTTGGACAGCAGAGAGAAGAAATCAGTCAATCTTAAAAAATTACCCTGAAATACCCATTGGAAGGATTGCTACTGAAGTTTATGCTCTAATAATTTGCCCACCTTATGTGAAGAGACAACTCATTGGAAAAGACCCTGATGCTGGGAAAGACTGAAGGCAAAAGGAGAAGAGGGCACGAAGGATGAGATGATTGGGTTGTATCAGTGATGCAATGGATATGAACTTGGGTAACCTTCAGGAGATGGTGTGGGACAGGGAAGCCTGGCATGCCACACTCCATGGCGTCACAACAAGCCAGTGTCCTAATTTCATTCTTTCACTTTTAGCTGTCCAGATTTTCCAACATCACTTATAAAAGAGATTATGTAGTCTCCATTGTATATTGTTGTCTCATTTGTCAGAGATTAGATGACCACTTGGGCAAGCGAAGATCAGGGTTTCTATCCATCCCAATGGCTTATATTTCTGCTTTGGGCCCATTCCACGCTGTACTGATTACTGTAGCTTTGTAGTATTGACTTATGTCAGGAAACTTGATTCCTTCAGCTCTGTTTTCTTTCTCAAGCTCTCATGGCTATTCAAGATCTTTCGCATTTCCATACTAGTTGCAAAACGATTTTGCTCTAGTTCTGTTAAAAATGCCATTGGTGTCTTGATAGCAACTGCATTGAAACTTTAAACTGCTTTTTATAGTGTAGCCATTTTCACAATATTGTTTCTTCCAGTGCATGTGAATGGTATATCTGTCCATCTCTTTGTGTCAGCTTTGCTTTGTTTCTTCCATGCTTTATTATTTTCTGCACACCAGTCTTTCCCCTGCCTCGGTAGGTTTATTACCAGGAATTTTACTCTTCTTGTTTCCATGGTGAATGGGATTGTTTCCTTCAATTCTATTTTTGATATTTTGTTGTGAGTGTGTAGGAATACAAGGGATTTCTGAGTATTAATTTTATATCTAGCAACTCCCCTAAACTTATTGATCAGCTCTAGTAATTTTCTGGTGGCATCTTTGGATCTCCAGGCATAGTAGCATAGCACGTGTAAACAGTGGCAGTTTTACTCCTTTTCCCGTTTGTTTGAAATTGTATTTCTTCTAATCTGATTGATATAATGAGGAATCCAAAGTCTATGCTGAATACCAGTGTTGAGAGTGGGTATTTTTGTCTTATTCATGAATTAGGGGTCACATTTACAGGTTTTCACCATTGAGAATCATGTTTGCAGTCAGTTTATCCATATGTGGCCTTTATTAGTTTGCAGATGGTTCTGGCTGTTCCCACAAGTTATATACAGGGTTTATTATGAATGGGTCTTTCATTTCGTCAAAAACTTTTACTACATCTCTATCCTAAACTGTTTCAAGATCTTTCCTCTTAAAAGTTAGTTGTTTTTTAGTGTTCTTTCTTCCTTTGTCCACCTAATACAAAGAACTGACTCATTAGAAAAGGCTCAGATGGTGGAAAATATTGAAGGTCAAAGGAGAGGTGGGCAGCAGATGTTGGGACAGTTAGATAACTTCACCAACTCTATAGACATGAATCTGAACTAATTCTGGGAGATAGTGAAAGGAAGCCTGACAGGCTCTAGTCCATGGGCTCACAAAGTTGGACATGATTTCCTGGAAGAGCAACAAATTCTCTCCCCTGTGATTGAGACCATTACTTATTCTCAACTGCTTCATTTTCTATCCACCTCACCCTCTCCATATCTCAGGTATCTTAATTTTACTCGTTATCATGTTTAGAATCAGTTACGTTTGTTTGACTTTATTGTCACCCACCTGGCCCCAAATTTGTGTGATATCTCAATTGCATATGACGTATATGTGATAAGAGCATGGCGTTGACAAATAATGATATTGAGAGGTGCAGGCAGAGTTGGGGTTTTTCCAAGTCAGCTGAGCACAAAGCCCTATGCTATTTGTCTGTGGTTTCTGGAAAGAAAGCACAGAGGATAGAATCATGCCAAAGTGAATAGCAATGTGAATCTGTCCAAGGTGATGTGAGAACACAGAACACTGTTGTTCATTTCTCAGCTATCCATAGTGAGCACTTCCAAACCTGCCCACCTGGTTAGGAAGCTTCCAGGATAATTAGCAGAGGTGGAAGAGGTGCTTGACTTGATTGAAGAGGGAGTGAAAAAAAGAAATAAAAAAGAACTGGGACAAAATAAAAAGGGGGGATGTTGCTTGAATGAAATAATGAATTTTGTATGCTTCACATTTGAAAACTGGGGGAAGATATTCTTACAATTAACGTGAAATCTCTGTATTTCACATGTGAAAATGTCAGTTAGTCAGTCAGTCAATTCAGTCGCTCAGTCGTGTCCGACTCTCCGCGACCCCATGAATCACAGCACGCCAGGCCTCCCTGTCCATCACCAACTCCCGGAGTACACTCAAACTCATGTCCACAGAGTCGGTGATGCCATCCAGCCATCTCATTCTCTGTCGTCCCCTTCTCCTCCCGCCCCCAACCTTTCCTAGCATCAGAGTCTTTTCCAGTGAGTCAACTCGTGGCATGAGGTGGCCAAAGTATTGCAGTTTCAACTTTAGCATTAGTCCCTCCAATGAACACCCAGGATTGATCTCCTTTAGAATGGACTGGTTGGATCTCCTTGCAGTATAAGGGACTCTCAAGAGTCTTCTCCAACACCACAGTTCAAAAGCATCGATTCTTCGGCGATCAGCTTTCTTCACAGTCCAACTCTTACATCCATACATGACCACAGGAAAAACCATAGCCTTTACTAGACAGACCTTGGTTGGCAAAGTAATGTCTCTGCTTTTTAAGATACTATCAAGGTTGGTCATAACTTTCCTTCCAAGGAGCAAGCGTCTTTTAATTTCATGGCTGCAATCAGCATCTGCAGTGATTTTGGAGCCCCAAAAATATAAAGTCTGACACTGTTTCCACTGTTTTTCCAGCTTTTCACACATGAGATATAGAATTTTATATGTTACCAATATAAAATCAAGTCCTAATATTTTTTCTTAAAATATGGAATTTTCTACATGAAATATAAAATCTCTGAATTTCCCATATGAAGCTATATTGGTCTTGATTTTTGTGAATACGTTTTGGAAGTTTTTATGTTTCACATAAAATGGAAATCAACCCCAGGATATTTCTATATGAAACATAGATTTCTCTTTCTAGCTGACATGAAGACCTGCACACATGTTTTCCTAAATGAAAATAAAGAATTCCTTATAGTTCCTGTGTGAAAACATTGATGGTGATTTGAAACATTAAAATTTGAAGTGAAACATGGAATTTTCCAATTTTATATTTTAAAATCTGGGTGCGTATATTTCACAGGATAATCGGAAATTTTGTAAATGTTTAATGAACTCTGCACTGATTTTCCTACATGATGATGGAAAAATCATGTATGAAAACTTTAGATTTTCCCCCATGAAATAGGTTTTGTCATCTATTTTGCACATTAAAAGCTGAACACACCTTTTCCTAAGTGATAATTAGAAGTCTCTCTATTAGTTCATGTATGATTCTGTGTGTGCATGCTTATACATGAGTCATTTATTTCTCCAAACTTTTGTACGGTAATAAATGTGCTGGTTCTCTTCTATGAAATACGGAGTTCTCTATGAACACATATTTAATACTTGCACTGATTATTCTACAGCAGTATACGAATCTCCACATTTCACATATGAAAATTTGTACATAGATGTTCCAACAGGGCACCTTGTGTTCTCTGTAATAACATATGAGAACTAACTTGATTTTCTGACATGAAAAATGACATTACATATAATTAATATATTCATCCTAGGTGTGTTGACATATGGATCAATCTCTATTATATATATGAAATTCTGCAGATAGAATTTACTACATAAAATATATAATTGTGTATATTTTACATATGAGCATATGAGTATAATTTTTCAATTTAATATATGGAATTATCTGTGTTTCATATATGGACATCTGAATAAAGATTTTTGACATGACTTTTGAAAGTTGTATATTACACATAAGATTTTCTTACATGAAATATGAGGTGTATATTTCACATATGAAAATTAGGATACAGTTTTGATAGATGAAATCTGGATTGCGTTATCATTCATAGGAAAATGTGGGTACATTTTCATAAATATATTTGGAAAGTAAAAAATTTATATGCAGTCCTAAACCCAAATTTTCATGTGTAAGATAGGAGTATTTGATATTTTAAATATAAAGAAATCACTTAGTCTTTCAAGCATGAAATATGGAATTTCCTATATTGTTAATATGGAAGCCTGAGTACATATTTTCTCATATGAAACAGAATAAACTCTATTTCACATTTGAACCTCTGGACACAAATTTCTTACATGAAATTTCAGATTTTCTGTATATCATATATGAATATATGTGCTCCAGTTTTTACAGGAAAAATGGAATTCTCTCCTTTTCTTTTATGAAAATACAGATGGCAACCATCTACCTGAAATATAGGATGCTGTGTATTTCACATAAGAAATTTGGGCATATCTTATCTTACATGAAACATGAAAAGTTTTCTACTCTTCATATGAAAGCCTGGACTCTGATTTCCCTGTAAGAAATATGGAATTCTCTGTGTTTAACACAGGAATCCTGTAAACAAATTATCTTAACAGTAGGGTTCTCTATGTTTTGCCTACGAAAATCTGCACACACCTTCTCCTTTATGAAACATGTAATTCCCTACATTCAGTATATGTAAACCTGGGCACAGGTTTTTTAGCATGATATATAGAGTAAAATATGTAAATTTCCCTGTTTTTTATATGCAAACTGGGATCCCATATAAAATATTTGTCATTTTACTGAATTTATATGAAATCTACTTACGGTTTTTAGTATATGAAATATAAAAAATTCTAACATTATATATGTTAAAATAGCTTCAGACTTCCAAACATGAACCATGGAGTTTGTACATTTTGTATATGAAAATCTGGGCAACGTTTTTCTTATGTGAAGACATGAAAGCCTCTTTATGTTACATTTGGAGTTTGACATGCAGATGTTCCAAAATGAAATTTGGGATTTGTATATTTCATTTCTGAACATCTGGGTGCTGTTTTCTACATGAAATGTGGAATCCTTTAAATTTCACATGTGAAAATATCAGTGTCTATCTAAAATATGAAACACTGTCTATTTGCTATTAGCAGATTAGGGTGCAGATCATCCTAAATGACATTTGAAATTCCCTATATTTCACATAGGAAAAACCTAAGCACTATTTTTCTTAGATGAAATGTGGTATTTTTATTATTTGTATGAAAATATTTTCACAGGACAATTTTACATATGAATTCTCTATAATTCATATAAGAATGCAGGTACAGACTTTCCTCCATGTAATTAGGAATTTTTTATATTTCATAAATTCAAAATATACCCAGATTTTCTGTATAACATATGGAATGATCTGTTTTACATATGAAATCTTGACTTATTTTCATGTTAAATATTTCCTATCTATATTTAATGCATGAAAATATGGGTCCAGGTTTTCCTCTTGAATTTACTATGCAATTAACTTTGCTTCATATATCAATTCTACACACCAAAATTTCTCCATGAGTTATGTGATCCTCCTTATTTTACATAGGTTTATCAGATGGTAGATTTTTCTACATGAAGTATGGAATTCTCAATATGATATAAGTATGAAAACCAGAGATTTTCTTACATGAAAAATGTCACTTTCCAGATTTTGTATATGAAAACGTGTGTGGAGGTTTTTTAAATTAATTAATTTAAAATATTTCATGTGTGAATGTATGGATAGAATTTAATGCATAAAATATGGAATTTCCTGTATTTAGTGTATAAAACTTTAGACAAAACTCTAGGCAAAAGTTCTATGATTGCAAAGAAATTTTCTCTTCCACATGTGAAAATCTGTGCCCAGGTAATCATCCAAAAAATATGGGATTCTCAATATTTCATATCTAAACATCTAAGGACATATTTCCACTATTAAGTATATATTTTATGCAATATATCACAATAAATAACTTTAGGAAACATGAAAATCTCATCAACAATATCCTTCATGAAATATGGAATTTTGTATGCTTCACATATTAAACCTTGGGCACTGATTTTCCATGAGGAATTTTGGAATTTTCTCTTCTTACATAGAAAAATCGAAGCACTGATTACTCCACATGAAGTATGGAATTTTCTTTCTTTCCCATATGGGTGTCTGTTTTCCCACATATAAACAGAATACTCTATATTTCAAATGTAAGCTATGATCACTGATTTTCCTACATGAAATAGAGAATTCTCTGTATTGCCCATAGGAAAATCTGGACCCAGATATTCTTCCATAACCCGTGAAATTTTGCATACTTCAGGGTCAATTTCAGCTGAATGAGTGTATTGCCTGGATATGTGAATCTTCTTGAAGATTCTAAATATAGTACCGAAGTCACCATTTTACATATGAAAATCTGCATGTCAATTGTCTCCCATGAATTATGGAATTCTGCAATTTATCATACAAAAATCTGGACTCTGGAATATACATTTAGAGAAAATTTCATATTCTATTTCACATGAGCAAATATGGATGTAAATTCTCCAAGAAATGTGCAAATGGCTAAATCCAGGTGTGCAATTTCCCTGCATGACACTTGCAACCCTCTATCGGTCACTTATAAGCTATAAGGCTTTCCTATATCATGAACTGAATTAGATATATTTCATGCATGAATATCTGGACACAGATTTTCCTAATTAAATATGGAATTCTCTGAATTTAATATACTAATCTAGTTTCTTTGCCTACATGAATTATTCATGCTCAGTTGCTGCATTCGTGTTAGACTCTTTGTGACCTTGGATTGCAGTTTTCAGGATTCTCCGTCCATAAGATTCGCATAAAACATGGAATTTTCTATTTTCAATTATGAAATGGTAGAGATGATCCTATACAAAAAAGTGATTTCTCTATACTTTCACATCTGAACATTTTCCCACCTTTTTTCGTATATGAAATTTGGAGTTTTCCTTATTACATAGATGATTGTATGGGAGCCAGTTAACCTATATATGAAATGTTTAATTCCCTACATTTCACTTGTGCACATCTCGACAGAATTTTCTCAGAAGAAATGTTGAATAGGATATTTAGCTGCAATATGAAATACTGTATATTTTCCACATGGAAGTTTGTGCAGAGTTTCCACATGCAGTTATCGGGGACCAGCCTTGATATGGCCCAGGGTATCCTTGGGATGAACGGCGTCGGCGTCAGAGAGAGAGAGAGAAAGAGAGAGAGGGGCTGATGATTCCTTGGCTTATGCTGGAAACCAATAAAACCCCAGCATGGGGTTTGCTCTGTTTACGTAGGCCGCAGGTGCCCTCTCGAATCACAGGAGGTACCCCACCAGGGCACCCCCTCGAGTGGGTCTTAGAAGCCCAGGCAGATAAGTAAACTCAGAGGGCCCAGCGCTCCAAGGATCTCAACCAGAAAAAGGAGAAGAGGGAAAAGGACAGAAAAAGAGAAAGAACGACATGGGGAGACCAAGCTTCAGTGAGCAAGGCCCAAAACTTTATTTTCCAGTGCTGCTTTTATACCCTAAGTTGTGCACATAAAAAATAGAAAGAGAGGTATAGAGTCACGCCAAAATCACGTGGGGTCAGCAGTCTTGACCCTTATCAGATCAGGGCTCATTTTTGTATGTCTCGTGATATACAAAAGTTTTAGGTGGTTTACATCATCTTCTGGCCAGGGGGCCTGCTGACAGTTTATGGCCCTCTCTCCTAACAAAGGTTAGTTAGCTAGAAAAAGGCTTATATTCTTTTAAGTTGATTTTCCTAAAGTCAGGTGCTATACACATGACAAGGTTACATTCCTATAAGGTACAAGTGTAGTGAGCTACAAGAAAGGAATTTATTAACTTAAGATCTGATGTGGTTAAATCAAAGGCTATTACTTATATTCTCTATATGTGATTAATGTATTTCCAAGGATACAATAGATAGAGGAAACTTTGCAGCAAGCATTGATTCAACAATGAAATCTTTTTTAGTACTATTCTAATGATTTTAACTTCTTCAACAGATTTCTGTATTTTAGAATATTAGGCTTTCTGTCCTTGCATGGCTGGGAGGCTAAAAACAGTCACACTCATAGTTGTAAGAGCCCGGACAAACTTGTCATGCAAGTTAGAAAGCTATCAGAGGGGCTTGGATTGGAACACTCCTATTAAGCCGAGGAGAACTTTTAAACTACAGTTCTGAATTAATGTTTTCAGAGAAAGGTGGTTGGGGGGAAGCCCCCGTAAGTATTAGAGGACTTGGTAAGAGGCATAAGATAGTAAAGTAGTCAGACTCAGGTTTTCTTTGGGGTAGATGCTCAGGTAAGTCCAGGGGGTCCCTCGAGTCTTGATTAGCCTTTGCCGATCAGGCCTCTTCCCCAATTGACCTTTGCCACGGGTAGGATTTCCCTCGCTGGCTCCCAGCATGCAGTACAGAATTATTTGTGTTTAACGTATGATAATCCAAGAGCTTATTATCGAACATGACATATGCAATCTGTATGTCTCCTTTAAAATTCTCTGTGCAGAATTTTGTACATTCAAAATTGAATTCTCTATATTTCACATATGAAAATCTTATCAAAGATTTTCCTCCATGACTTACTGAATTCTTTAGTTTACCTATGAAAATCTGTATGTTGATTCTCCTACATGAAATTGGGAAATTTCATTATTTAAAATAGGAAAATCTGGGATAGATATTTTTTCTTAAGTGAATATGGGTTTCTCTATATTACGCAAATAAAATCCAAACATGGATTTTTAAGATTAACTTGAGATACAAGCTCAAATTTGAAAATATTCTTATATCCAATATGGAATCATAATTTTTCACATATGAAATTCTTGACACAGATTATTTTCATGCAGTATTCTCTAGGCTTCATGTATCAATTTAGGATGAAGATATTCCGAAGTGAAATACGCCTGTCTATTTCCCATATGAGCATCAGAGGGTTGATTTTTCTATAGGCTACTTATGGTACTCTTTATTTCACATATCAACACTTGGAGTAGATATCCCTACATAAAATATAAATTTGGTATACTTTTCATATGAACATCTTATCACAGATTTTCCTACATGAAATATGGAATTCTCTATGGTTTGCATATCAAATTGTGGGTGGTAGTTTTTCCATATGGAATTCTCTAGATATCATTTATGTATGTAATCTGAGTGGCAATTACCCTTATGTATTTCTCTAGATAGCACTTATGAATATTAAGATCTACTAGTGTTTACATGAAAAATGGAATTCTCTACTGTGTTTCACCTATCAAAAATCTGGTTCAGAAACATAAAATTCCCTTCACATCACATAGGAAATTTTGGGCTCATTTTTCTGATATAGGGCGTGGAATTATGATATGATGCATGCATATATGATCGTATGGGTCCCTATTTATGTACATATCACATATGGAAACCTATTCACACATTTTCTCAAATGAAAGTGGGATTCCAATGTATTTAACATTGAAAATGTAGCCCCAGAATTTCCATACTGAAGTATGGAATTCTCTGTATTTCACATATGAATATCTAGCTGCATATTTTCCAACAGAAAATGTGGAATTATCTATAGTTCGTGCATGAACGTCCAGGTGATATTTTCCTTGTGAAATATGGATTTCTCAATATTACACACGTATAAGTGTGAGAATACAAAATTCTCTGCATTTCATATTTGAAAAGTTGAATGCAGATTTTCTCAGAGAAACTTGGGTTTCTCTATATTTCATAGAGGGATGTATGGGTGCAAATATTCCTACCTATAATACATTTCAAGTGATCATACATGTGAAAATCCGTGAGCACTTTACTGAGATGTATTATGAAAATTTCTATTTGTCTTATTGAGAATTTGTGTTCAGTTCTTAATAGACTAAATATGGATATTTCTGTTTTGTGTATTCAAATCTGGCTGGCTATTTACATATACAATATTTGTAATTTTCCTAAATGTATATGAAAATCTACAGAAAGTTTTCTTATGTGAAATATGAAAATTCTAGAATTTTATATGTGATAATGTTTTGAATTTCCAAACATGAAATATGAAATCCTTTATATATTGATAAGAAAATCTGGACAATGGTGTTTCTATGTGAAGTACATGAAAGCCTCTGTATGGTGTATTTGGAAATGGATGCGGATGTTCCAAAATGAAATGTAGAAATTGCTGTATTTCATATCTGAACATTTGAGTGCAGATTTTCTACATGAAATGTGGAATCCGCTATATTTCACACAGGAAAAATATTGCTGTCTATTTTTCTGTCTAAAATATGGAACAATCTATGTTTAACATTAGCAGATTAGAGTGCAGATGATCCTAAATGAAATATGGAATTCTCTATATATGACATATGAAAATAAATCCTGGTTTTCCTGGATGAAATATGGGATTCTCTATATCTCAATGAAAATTTGTACAGAGGAGAATTTTATGTCTGAAATCTCTATATTTCACATAAGAATGTAGGTACAGATTTTCCCACATAAACTTGGAATTTTATATATTTCACAATATGAAATATTGACTTTCCTATATTTCACATATGAATATCTGGGCATAGATTCTCTCAGATGAAATGTTGAATTCTATATTTTAAATGTCACAGTGAATACTTTTAATAAAATATGAAATACTATATTTTCCATAGGGAAAATATGTGCAAAGATTTCTAAAAACAAAATGCCATTCTCTGTATTTAGCATATGAAACACCAAGAGCTTATTATTTTACACACAATATATGGAAATGAATATATACACACACATAATATATGGAAATCTGTATTTCTCCTGTAAAATTCTGTGTGCAGAATTTTTACACACAATATTAATTTCCCTTGATTTCACATGTGTAAGTTTGTCAAAGATTTTCCTACCCATAATACTGAATTCTCTACTTTACATATCAAAATCTGGATTTGGATTTTCCTTTATGAAATTGGGAAATCTCTGAATTTCACATATGAAAATCTCGGAACAGATTTCCCTCCATGAAATTAGATTATTTTCATTTGATAAATGAATATACATTTATTTTTCTACGTTACAGGCATAAATTTTGAGCACAGGTTTTCAACATGATATATGGAATTAAAGATGAAATACACATTTCAGAATAGGTAGGACCAGAATTCAATATATGGCATTAGAGAATTCTATATATCATGTATTTAAACCAACATTCTAGTATGCATATATAAAATATAGAAGCTTGATATTTCATGTTTGAATTTCTTTTTTCAGGTTACCATATATAAAATGTATAAAATTTCATATTATATTTCAGAAAATATTCATTCTGATTTTCAATGTGAGTATATAGAGAAACAAAGGTTTCAACAGAAAATTATGCAATCCTTTTTTCTTTGTGAAATATATAAAAGTCCCTATTTCTCGTAGGAAAATCTATGAGTAGAGTTTCAAATGCCTAATATTGAGCATTCCATATTTCATTTGGGAATATCTGTGCCAAGTTCTCAAATGTAAATTAGAATACTATATTATTGCACAAAAGTTTGTGTCCAGATTTTCTCAAGTATCCAGTAAAATATTTTGTGAGACATAGAATATACGTATGAAAGATTTTGAATAGAATTAAGTACATAAAAAATTAAAACATAACAAATAGACCCAAAGGTAACCTGTATCGATTATATCCAGGTTACTGATAGTAGTTCTGTTGCCACCACTATTAAAGTAGATTTTCTTTGGGGGAAAAAAAAAAACTTTTAGTCTTTTAACATGCACATATACACTAATATATGTACAACACATTCAGCTTGATTTTACTATTTTCTTAATAAGTGTATTATATAGTTGGATGACAATTGAAATTTTCAGTAAGATACTGATATTTAGATTTCTTATTTTGACTTCCAAATTGACGTGAGATCCACCAAGACTTATACTATTTTGGTAAAATCATTAATATACTTTGAACAGTTAATTTTATTGGAGTATAACTGATTAAGAATACTTTGCTAATTTCTACTCTAAACCACAATGCTTGCATATTGCATTCTGTGGGGTAGAAAAGACTCAGAAATGCCTTAGTGATGGAACAATAACCATATATCTAAACCTTCAATTTTAGACTTCCTCCTAATTTAGGTCAACACAGTGCATTAGGTAGAGTTCCCTGTGTTGCATATAGGTATCATAAGCACATGTGTGTCAGTTACGATCTCCCAATAGCTTCCACTACAAACCGTTTCCTCTACGCATACTTCTCTATATCTGTGTCCCTATCATTGCTTCTCAAATAAGGTCATCTCTATCAGTTTCTTAGAGTCCATATATGTGTTAATCTGTAATATTTGTTTTCCTTTTTGCATTTTAGTTCTTTATGATTATACAGTAGAAATGAGAAATAAATTTAAGGGGCTAGATCTAATAGACTGCAGGATGAAATATGGACGGAGGTTCTTGACGTTGTATAGGAGACAGGGATCAAGACCATACCCATGGAAAAGAAATGAAAAAAAACAAAATGGCTGTCTGAGGAAGCTTTCCAAATAGCTGTGAAAAGAAGTGAAAAGCAAAGGAGAAAAGGAAAGATATTCCCATTTGAATGCAGAGTTTAAAAGAATAGCAAGGAGAGATGAGAAAGCCTTCCTCAGCCATCAATGTAAAGAAATGGTGGAAAACAACAGAATGGGAAAGATAAGCGATCTCTTCAAGAAAATTAGAGATACCAAGGGAACATTCCATGCAAGATGGGCGCAATAAAGGACAGAAATGGTATGGACCTAAGAGAAGCAGAAGATATTAAGAAGAGGTGGCAAGAATACACAGAAAAACTGCACAAAAAATATCTTCACAACCAAGATAATCACGATGGTGTGATCACTGACCTGGAGTCAGACATCCTGGAATGTGAAGTCAAGTGGGCCTTAGAAAGCATCACGACGAACAAAGCTAGTGGAAGTGATGGAATTCCAATTGAGCTATTTCTAATCCTGAAAGATGATGCTGTGAAAGTGCTGCACTCAACCTGTCACAAAATATGGACAACTTTGCAATGGATACAGGACTGAAAAATGTTAGTTTTCATTCCAATGCCAAAGAATGCTCAAACTACCACACAATTGCACTCATCTTACATGCTAGTAATGAAATTCTCCAAGCCAGGCTGCAGCCATATGCGAACCGTGACCATCCAGATGTCCAAGTTAGTTTTAGAAAAGGCAGAGGAAGAAGAGATCAAATTACCAACGTCTGATGGATCATTGAAAAAGCAAGAGAGTTCCAGAAAAACGTCTATTTCTGCCTTATTGACTCTGCATAAGCCTTTGGCTATGTGGATCACTATAAACTGTGGAAAATTCTGAAAGAAATGGGAATACCAGGCCACCTGACCTGCCTTTTGAGAAACCTATATGCAGGTCAGGAAGCAACAGTTAGAACCGGGCATGGAACAACAGACTAGTACCCAATAAGAAAAGCAGTACATCAAGGCTGTATATTCTCACCCTGATTATTTAACTTATATGCAGAGTGCATCATGAGAAACGCTGGCCAGAAGAAGCCCAACCTGGTATCAAAATTGCTGGGAGAAATATCAATAACCTCAGGTATGCAGATGACACCAGCCTTATGGCAGAAATTGAAGAGGAACTCAAAAGCCTCTTGGTGAAAGTGAAAGAGGAGGGTGAAAATGTTGGCTTAAAGCTCAACATTCAGAAAACAAAGATCATGACACCTGGTCCCATCACTTCATAGCAAATAGATGGAGGAAATGTAGAAACAGCCTCAGACTTTATTTTGGGGAGAGGCTCCAAAATCACTGCAGATAGTGATTGTAGCCATGAAATTAAAAGACACTTACTCCTTGGAAGGAAATCCATCACCAACCTAGATAACACATTAAAAAAAACAAAGACATTACTTTGCCAACAAATGCCCATCTAGTCAAGACAATAGTTTTTCCAGTAGTCATGTATGCCTGTGAGAGTTGGACTGTGAACAAAGCTGAGCACAGAAGAAGTGATACTTTTGAACTGTGGTGTTTGAGAAGACTCTTGTGAGTCCCTTGGACTGCCAGGAGATCCAGCCTGTCTATCGTAAATGAGATCAGTCTGGGTATTCATTGGAAGGACTGATGTTGAAGCTGAAACTCCAATACTTGGGCTACCTCATGCGAAGAGTTGAATCACTGGGAAAAACCCTGATTCTAGGAAGGTTGGAGACAGGAGGAGAAGGGGATGACAGATGATGAGATGGCTGGATGGCATCACCGACTCGATGGAGATGAGTTTTCATAAATTCCAGGAGTTGATGATGGACAGGGAGGCCTGGTGTGCTGTGGTTCTTGGGGTCGCAAAGAGTCAGACACGACTCAGAGACTGAACTGAACTGAACTGATATGACCTTTTCTGAATCCAGACACATTTCTACATTGACCTGAATTCTTTCCTCTTTAAGACTGGACTCTGTGGTAGAGGGTGAGGGTGGGATGTTTTGGGAGAATAGCATTGAAACATGTATATTTTCATACGTGAAACGAATCACCAGTACAGGTTCGACACATGATACAGGATGCTCGGGACTGGTTCATTGGGATGATCCGGAGGGAAGATAAGGAGAGGAGGGAGCGGGGGTTCTAAAAAGGGAACACATGTACACCAGGGACGGATTTATGTCAATGTATGGCAAAGCCAACATTGTTAAGTAATTCAGTTCAGTTCAGTTCAGTTCAGTCGCTCAGTCGTGTCCGACTCTCCGCGACCCCATGAATCACAGCACGCCAGGCCTCCCTGTCCATCACCAACTCCCGGAGTACACTCAAACTCATGTCCACAGAGTCGGTGATGCCATCCAGCCATCTCATTCTCTGTCGTCCCCTTCTCCTCCCGCCCCCAACCTTTCCCAGCATCAGAGTCTTTTCCAGTGAGTCAACTCGTCTCATGAGGTGGCCAAAGTATTGGAGTTTCAGCTTTAGCATCAGTCCCTCCAATGAACATCCAGGATTGATCTCATTTAGAATGGACTGGTTGGATCTCCTTGCAGTATAAGGGACTCTCAAGAGTCTTCTCCAACACCACAGTTCAAAAGCATCGATTCTTCGGCGATCAGCTTTCTTCACAGTCCAACTCTCACATCCATACATGACCACGGGAAAAACCATTGCCTTAACTAGACGGACCTTGGTCGGCAAAGTAATGTCTCTGCTTTTTAATATACTATCAAGGTTGGTCATAACTTTCCTTCCAAGGAGCAAGCGTCTTTTAATTTCATGGCTGCAATCAGCATCTGCAGTGATTTTGGAGCCCAAAAAAACAAAGTCTGACACTGTTTCCACTGTTTTTCCATCTATTTCCCATGAAGTGATGGGACCAGATGCCATGATCTTTGTTTTCTGAATGTTGAGCTTCAAGCCAACTTTTTCACTCTCCTCTTTCACTTTCATCAAGAGGCTTTTGAGTGCCTCTTCACTTTCTGCCATAAGGTAGTGTTAAGTAATTAGCCTCCAATAAAAATAAATAAATGAATAAAATAAAAAATAAAAGACTGAGTGATAGTCTAATATATCAGTTCAGTTCAGTCGCTCAGTCGTGTCTGACTCTTTCCGACTCCATGAATCACAGAACGACAGGCCTCCCTGTCCATCACCAACTCCCAGAGTTCACTCAAACTCATGTCCTTCGAGTTGGTGATGCCATTCATCCATCTCATTCTCTGTCGTCCCCGTTTCCTCCCACCCCCCAATCCCTCCTAGCTTTAGACTCTTTTCCAGTGAGTCAACTCGTCGCATGAGGTGGCCAAAGTATCAGAGTTTCAGCTTTAGCATCAGCCCTTTCAATGAACACCCAGGATTGATCTCCTTTAGAATGGACTGGTTGGATCTCCTTGCAGTCCCAGGGACTCTCAAGAGTCTTCTCCAGCACCACGGTTCAAACGCATCAATTCTTCGGTGATCGTGTGCCAAATTGTCTTTATATATTTCTCCGTAGGTGGACACTTGTTTTTTCCAGGTGCTAGCTATTGTAATTATTGCCGTCATCAGTTTGGGGATATGTATCTTTTGGAGTTTAGATTTTCTTCAGGTATATGACCAGTAGTGGGATTGTGGATCATAAGGTAGTTGCATTATTATTTTTTAAAGGACCCACCATATTGTTCTCCATAGTGACTCCTTCAACGTATATACCAAGTAGGAGACAGAAGGATTCTCTTTTCTTCACACCTTGTCTAGGATTTATTTTTTTGGTAGATTTTTAGATACTTGCCGTTAGGGCCAATGAGAGTTGATATCTCATTGAAGTTTTTATTTTCTTGTCTCTAACAGTTAGTGATTTTGAGCATCTCCTCATACATATTGGCCATCTCTTTATCTTCTTGAGAGAAATGTGTATTTCGTTTTCTGTCCATTTCTTTTCAATTTCGTTGTTTGTTTTTCTGTTATTGGGCAACATGAGCTGCTTCATATTTTGGAATTTAACCTCTTGTAATTTCCTTCCTTGCAAAATATTTTCTCCCATAGTGTGAATCATTTTCTGTCTTATTTGTCATTTTGCTGTGCAAGCCATTTAAGTTTAATTAGGTTGCATTTGTTTGGTTGATTTTTGTTTTATTTTCATTAAAATAGGAGGTAGGTCAAAGATAAAAAAAATAAAGATATGTTGATATAATTTATGTCAAAGAGGGTACTTATACTTTCTTCTAATGTTACTGGCTGGGATTATATTTGGGTCTTTCATCCATCTTGAGGTTATCTTTTACTGCAATACTTTGGCCACCTCATGCGACGAGTTGACTCACTGCAAAAGACTCTGATGCTGGAAAAGGTTGGGGGCGGGAGGAGAAGGGGACGACGGAAAGTGAGATGGCTGGATGGCATCACCGACTCCGTGGACATGAGTTTGAGTGAACTCTGGGAGTTGGTGATGGACAGGGAGGCCTGGCGTGCTGTGATTCATGGGGTCGCGGAGAGTCGGACACGACTGAGTGATTGAACTGAACTGAACTGAACTGAAGGAGTGACTCCAGCAATCCGCTGATGAATGACATGCAAACCACTCCAGTGCACTTGCCCTAATTCCCTCATGAATGTGTAAAAAGGCAAAAAAAAACCCACCAATGACACTGAAAGTTGAGTCCTTCAGTTCAGAATGTGTTCAGTATGCTACTAAGGAAGAGCAGAGGAAAATTACTAATGGCTGTAGAAAGCATGACGTGGTTTGACAAAAGCTGAAATCAAGCTCATTTATGGATTTGTCTGCTGAGGAGTGTAAACTGTTTTTTTTTTTTTCTACTTTTGTGAAAGGTGCTATTAGTAATTGCATAGGAATTACATTGAACCTGTAAACTCCTTTTTGTAGTGTAGGCATTCCCCAATATTGATTATTCCACTGCAAGAGAACAGTATATCTCTTCATTTCTTTGTGTTATTTTGATTCATTTCATTTCTGCCTTATTCTTTGCTGCACACCAATATTATCCCTACCTAAGCTATACTTTGGCCACCTCATGCGACGAGTTGACTCACTGCAAAAGGCTCTGATGCTGGGAAATATTGGGGGTGGGTCGAGAAGGGGACCACCGAGAATGCGATGGCTGGATGGCATCACCGACTCTGTGGACGTGGGTTTGAGTGTACTCCGGGAGTTGCTGATGGACAGGGAGGCCTGGCGTGCTGTGATTCATGGGGTCGCGGAGAGTCGGACACGACTGAGCGACTGAACTGAACTGAAATGAACTGAACTGAACTGAACTGAAGTAGACATATTCCCAGGAATTTCATTCCGCTTGTTGCTGTGGTGAGTGGGACTGCTTCCTAAATTTAAATTTTTGTCCTTTTGCTGATAGTGAATAAGAAGGAAAGAGATTTCTTTAGGTTAATTTTGTATCCAGTAACTTCCTCAAACTCAACTCTTAATTCTAGATATTTTTAGGTGGCTGATCTTTCACCATAATCGATCATCTCAAACAGGATCTTCAGAATCTTCAGTAACATTCCAGAGCTCTAGCCTTTCTGCTTTCACAATATACATGTTTTCTGCTTTACTTTTCTAACTCTTCAGTGTGATTGAGTGAATGAATGACAACTTGCAGAAATGAACATTGAGCCCTGCTCTGTGGTTTCTCAGTGCCTCATAATGACTGAAAGTAGTCCCCAAAAGGGGTGCCTTCTCAGGGGTTTGTACAAAACTGCCAATACCAAAAGACACACAACATCCCTGTGAAGGGAGTGGCCAGAAATTGGTGAAGTGTGTGGACTGAACATTCCTTTCTAGGTCAGCTTTTCATGATCTCTTTGACCATTTAATAATCGCATCAGGATGTATAACTACTAAGGTAATCTGTCAGATTATCCACTTTTAAGGGACTTGAGAGCCATGCTGTTGCTGTGTACTTTTATTGAGCCCCCATGTATGTAAACACCTAGCCTTGTTAGGGCCCAAATATTACAGAAACACATTTGGAAATGATTTGGAACTCTAGCTTCAGCACCAACCCACTTCGCTGCCTGGCTCAGGGCTAGCGACCTGGAAATGACGCTTTGTCATGCTGTGCCTCTGATTGATAGATCTATGTGCATTGGAAGAGCAATGGACTTCTTCCTTTGGTAGTGCTAGTTCTTAACAAACCAGACAAAGCTCCTCAGTGGCTTCAGTTTCTATTATATAGATAGTTGTTTTGTAGAATCTGTGGAAATGAACTGGAAGTGTTGGCCCTAGTAACTGGAGGAGAAAATTCACTTTTTCCTTGCTGGCCAACCCTCTACCACCTCTTTTGATTTCAAACATACTAGCATGGTGAAACTCAGATGGGACATCTTGGTTCTTGATCATTCATTTATGACTCACTGCTTCTATTGTGGTCACGACTACTCAGGAATGTGCACAGGTACACGTTAGATGGATGCCTCCCCTAGTAGTCCTAGTTTGAGAAACATTCTGAAACCCACTCTGTTACACTCTGGGTGGTATCTGACTAAAGTGAAAATCAAACAAAGGTCTTGGTGATAAGTAACTAGAAAATAGTCTGGGATGCCATCAGGTCTACCCCTGGTGTATCTCCACCCTGCCTCAGTGGTATAACCGGGAGGGACCAGTAACACGCCTTTGTTGGTAAGGAACAGACTAAGTCCGAACAGGAAAGGAAAGCTTTGGTGGAAAATCTGTCTCCACCCACTTCTAGAGTATGGAGGGACACCTCCTGGTGAAAGGAGCCATGACTGTGGATGCTGCTTTTTTCTCTTTTAAAGATGAGAGATTGACGTTCCAGAATCACTCCTTTAAAATGTGTTAAAACAGCAGAGGGAGGAAGATGGCAGAGGAATAGGATGGAGAGACCACTCCCCCAATGCCCCGCAATTCATCAAAAGAACATTTGGACGCTGAGTAAATTCCACAAGACAACTTCTAAATGCTGGCAGAGACATCAGGAACCCAGAAAAGCAGCTCATTGTCTTCAAAAGTAAGTAGGAAGTAAAATAAAATATAAAAAGAGAGACAAAAGAGGTAGAGATGGAGATCAGTCCGGGGAAGGTAGGCTTAAAAAAAAAAAAAAGAGAGAGAGAGAGAAGTTTCCATACATCAGGAAACACTCACTGTCAAGTCTGTGGCAAGGCTTGGAAGCTCAGAGGGCAACATAACCGGGAGGAAAAATAAATAAATAATTTAAACCTACAGATTATGTTTCCAATGGTAACTCCCAGTGGAGAAGCAGCGCAGACGCCGGCATCCCCACTAGAAAAGAGGGGCTGGGCAGGGTGGCACAGGCTGCATTGCTTAGGGTAAAGATTGGGCCTGAATGCCCCGAAGGCAATCTCAGGGAACTAACTTTAAATACCAAAGCAGACTGTGGGATAGCTACCCCGTGGAAAGGCGAAAAGCCGTAACTTAAGACACTGCTAGACATGCTCACTGAACAAAGGACTGAGCAGAGCTAGCCAGCTGTGGATGGTCTATCCCTGCCAAGACAGGCAGGGTAGGGCAGCCAGAGCCAGAAGGGGGCAATCGCGCCCTCAGAGAGGCATCTGATACCAAACTGCAGGCAGGCTTCATTGCTAACCAAGACTTCCTGAGATTCAGGCCAGTCGACATCTACCTGAGAAGGTACGCTGGTTTTACACTCAGAAAATACAGGGGCAGGACTGGGGAGGAGATAAGTCACAGTGACCACGCTCGCCAAATATCTGGTCACCTGAGCTGCTCAGAGAAGGGCACAAAACGCAGGCCCAATCAAGTCTGAGCCTTTGAGGAGTGCCCGAGTACCTGAACCTGAGGGGCTTAGACCTGGGAAATGCATACAACCCAGGAAAGTTTTCAGACTCTTCCTGGCAGAGCAACCTAGAGCCTAAGCATTATAAACAGGGAAAGCACACACACTGTGAGTGGGGACAAACACAGTGTAGCTGAGACACTGCAAGCACTCCCCACAGACGTCAGTGATATTTGTTTGCAGCGTTTCTCCCTCCCTACAGCATGACTGAACAAGTGAGCCAAAAATGTGTCCACCACCGCCCCCTTGTGTCATATCAGAAATCAGATATTGAAGAGACCAGCAATCTAAAGAAGCTAAAACAAATGGAACTGACTTGGAAGTGACAGATGGAGAAGTCTTGAGGCTACTGCAAGAATAAGAATGAAAACTAGAGGCAGGAGGCTTAAGTCCAAATCCTGAGAACAGCAGAGAACTCCTGATTTTAGGGAATATTAATCCATAGGAGCTCTTTGAACGCCTCCATACCTACATTGAAACGAAGCACTACCCAAGGGTCAACAAGTTCCAGAGCAAGAGGTACCACAAAAATTCTCCAGCAACACAGGAAAGTAGCCCTGAGTTCAATGTACAGGTTGCTGAAAGTGACTTCAAACCCATCGACATCTAATAAATCATTACTGGACACTTCATTGCACTCCAGAGAGAAGAAATACAGTTTCACCCACCAGAACACCAACGTAAACGTTGCTAAGCAGGGAACCTTGAAAAGCTACCAGTCCAATGCCACCCACAGCGAGGAAACTCCACAATAAAGAGAAATCCACAAACTACCAGAAGACGGAAAAGCTACCCCAAACACAGCAATATAAGCACCGTGAAGAGGCAGAGAAATGCCCAGCAAGTAAAGGAAGAGGATAAATGCTCACCAACTCAAATAAAAGAGGAAGAGACTGGGAATCTACCGGATAAAGAATTACCAATAATGATAGTGAAAATGATCCAAAATCTTGAAAACAAATTGGACTTACAGATAAAAAACCTGGAGACAAGAATCGAGAAGATGGAAGAAAGGTTTAACAAGGATCTAGAAGAAATAAAAAGAGTCAATATACAATGAATAATGCGATATATGAGACCACACACACACAAAAAAAACTCTGGAGGGAACCACAATAGAATAACAAAGGCAGAAGAGAGGAAAAGTGAGATAGAAGATAGAGTGGTAGAAATAAATTAAACAGAGGAATAAAGAAAAGTAAATTAAAAGAAATGAGGACAATCTCAGAGACCACTGGGACAATGTTAAACGCCCGAACATTCGAATCATATGACTATTAGAAGAAGAAGACAAAAAGAAAGACCATAAGGAGATATTTGAGGAGATAATAGTTGAAAACTTCCCTAAAATGGGGAAGGAAATAATCACCCAAGGTCAAGAAACCCAGAGAGGATAAACCCAAGGCGAAAAATGCCAAGGCATATATTAATCTAATTAACAAAGATCAATGCAAAAAACGAATATTAAAAGCAGCAAGGGAAAAACAACAAATAACACTCAAGGGAATTCCCATAAAGATAACAGATGATCTTTCAGCAGAAACTCTTCAGGCCAGGAAGGAATGGGAAGACATACTTAAAGTGATGAAAGAAAGTAACCTACAGCCCAGATTACTATACCCAGGAAGGATCTCATTCAAATATGAAGGAGAGATCAAAAGCTTTACAGACAATCAAAAGCTGAGATAATTCAGCATCACCAAACCAGCTCTCCAACAAATACTAAAGGAACTTCTCTAGGCAGGAAACACAGAAAGGGTATATAAACTTGAACCCAAAACAATAAAGAAAATGGCAACGGGATCATACTTATCAATAATCACCTTAAACGTAAATCGGTTGAATGCCCCAACCAAAAGACAAAGGCTGGCTGAATGGATACAAAGACAAGACCCCCATATATGTTGTCTACAAGAGACCCACCTCAAATCGAGGGACACATACAGACTGAAAGTGAAGGGCTGGGAAAAGGTATTCCACGCAAATAGAGACCAAAAGAAAGCAGTAATAGCAATACTCATATCAGATAAAATAGATTTTAAAACAAAGGCTGTGAAAAGAGACAAAGAAGGAAACTACATATGGATCAAAGGATCAATCCAAGAAGAAGATATAACAATTAAAAATATTTATGCACCCAACATAGGAGCACTGCAATATGTAAGACAATTACCAACAAGTATGAAAGGGGAAATTAACAATAACACAATAATAGTGGGACACTTTAATACCCCACTTACACCTATGAATAGATCAACTAAACAGAAAATTAACAAGGAAACACATACTTTAAATGATACAATAGGCCAATTAGTCCTAATAGATCTCTATAGGACATTTTACACCAAAACAATGAATTTCACCTTTTTCTCAAGCGCACATGGAACTTTTTCCAGGATACATCACATCCTGGGCCATAACTCTAGCCTGGGTAAACTCAAAAAAATTGAAATCATTCCAAGCATCTTTTCTGACCACAATGCAGTAAGATTAGATCTCAATTACAGGAGAAAAACTATTAAAAATGCCAACATATGGATGCTGAAAAACATGCTGCTGAATAATGAACAAAGCATAGAAGAAATCAAAAGAGAAATCAAAATATGCATAGAAATGAATGAAAATGAAAACAAAACAACCCAAAACCTCTGGGACACTTTAAAAGCAGTGCTCAGGGGGAAATTCATAGAAATACAGGCACACCTCAAGAAACAAGAAGAAAGTCAACTAAATAACCTAACTCTACATCTAAAGAAACTAGAAAAGGAAGAATTTAAGAACCCCAGCGTTAATAGAAGGAAAGAAATCGTAAAAATTAGGGCAGAGATAAATGCAAAAGAAACAAAAGAGACCATAGCCAAAATCAACAAAGCCAAAAGCTGGTTCTTTGAGAAGGTAAATAAAATTGACAAACCACTAGCCAGACTCATCAAGAAACAAAGGAAGAAGAACCAAATCAATAAAATTAGAAATGAAAATGGAGAGATCACAACCGACAACACAGAAATACAAAGAATTATTAGAGAATACTATCAGCAATTATATAGCAATAAAATGAATAACTTGGAAGAAATGGACACATTCCTAGAAATGTACACCTTGTCAAAACTGAACCGGGAAGAAATAGAAAATCTGAATAGACTCATCACAAGCACCGAACTAGAGGAAGTAATCAGAAATCTTCCAGCAAATAAAAGCCCAGGTCCAGACAGCTTCACAGCTGAATTCTACCAAAATATTAGAGAAGAGCTAACACCTATTCTACTCAAACTCTTTCAGAAAATTGCTGAGGAAGGGAAACTTCCAAACTCATTCTATGAGGCCACCATCACCCTAATTCCAAAACCTGGTAAAGATCCCACAGAAAAGAAAACTACAGGCCAATATCACTGATGAACATAGATGCAAACATCCTTAACAAAATTCTAGCAATCAGAATACAACAAAATATTAAGAAGATCATACATCATGACCAAGTGGGCTTTATCCCAGGAATGCAAATTTTATTCAATATTCAACGTAATACACCACATTAACAAACTGAAAAATAAAAAACATATAATTATCTCAATAGATTCAGAGAAAGCCTTTGAGAAAATACAAAAAACAATGTTTTTTTTTTTTTTTTTTTGAATAGAAGGGCCATATCTCAACATAATAAAAGCTATATATGACAAACCCAGAGCAAACATTATCCTCAATTGTGAAAAACTGAAAGCATTTCCCCTAAAGTCAGGAACAAGACAGAGTGCCCACTCTCACCACTACTGTTCAACATAGTTCTGGAAGTTTTGGCTACAGCATTCAGAGCAGAAAAAGACATAAAAGAATACAAATTGGAAAAGAAGAAGTAAAACTTTCACTGTTCGCTTATGACATGATCCGCTACACAGAAAAACCCTAAAGACTCTACCAGAAAACTGCTCGAGCTAATCAATGAATACAGTAAAGTTGCATGGTATAAAATCAACACACAGAAATCCCTTGCATTCCTATACACTAATAATGAGAAAATAGAAAGAGAAATTAAGAAAACTATTCCATTCACTGTTGCAATGAAAACAATTAAATACTTAGGAATATATCTACCTAACGAAACAAAAGACTTGTACATAGAAAGCTATAAAACACTACTGAAAGTAATCAAAGAGGACACTAATAGAGAAATATACCCGTGTTTATGGATTGGAAGAATAAATATTTTGAAAATGAGTATACTAACCAAAGTAATTTATACATTCAATGCAATCCTTATCAAGCTACCAACGATATTTTTCACAGAACTAGAACAAATAATCTCACAATTTGTAT
This sequence comes from Moschus berezovskii, assembly GCF_049115385.1. NCBI lineage: Eukaryota > Metazoa > Chordata > Mammalia > Artiodactyla > Moschidae > Moschus > Moschus berezovskii. Next base: position 43,404,446 of record NC_142489.1, on the reverse strand, counting down.
GGAAATACAAAAACCTCGAATAGCCAAAGCAGTCTTGAAGAAGAAGAATGGAACTGGAGGAATTAACCTGCTGGATTTCAGGCTCTACTACAAAGCCACAGTCATCAAGACAGTATGGTACTGGCATAAAGACAGAAATATACATCAATGGAACAAAATAGAAAGCCCATAGATAAATCCACACACCTATGGACACCTTATCTTCGACAAAGGAGGCAAGAATATAAAATGGAGAAAAGACAGTCTCTTTAACAAGTGGTGCTGGGAAAACTGGTCAGCCACTTGTAAAAGAATGAAACTAGAACACTCCCTAACACCATAAACTAAAATAAACTCAACATGGATTAGAGAGCTAATTGTAAGACCAGATTCTATAAAACTCCTAGAGGAGAACGTAGGCAAATCACTCTCCTACATACATCACAGCAGGATCCTCCAAGACCCACCTCCCAGAATATTGGAAATAAAAGCAAAAATAAGCAAATAGGACCTAATTAAATTCAAAAGCTTCTGCACAGCAAAGGAAACTATAAGCAAGGTGAAAAGACAGCCTTCAGTATGGGAGAAAACAATCAAAATGAAGCAACTGATAAAGGATTAATCTCCAAAATATACAAGCAGCCCCTGCAGCTCAGTTCCAGAAAAATAAATGACCCAATCAAGAAATGGGCCAGAGAACTAAACAGACATTTCTCCAAAGAGGACATAAAGATCGCTAACAAACACATGAAAAAATGTTCATCATCCCTTATAATCAGAGAAATGCACATCAAAACCACAATGAGATACAATTTCACACCAGTCAGAATGGCTGCTATCCAAAAGTCTACAAGCAATATATGCTGGAGAGGGTGTGGAGAAAAGGGAACCCTCTTTCACTGTTGGTGGGAATGCGAACTAATACAGCCACTATGGAGAAAGGTGTGGAGATTCCTTAAAAAATCTGGAAGTAGAACTGCCCTATGATATAGCAATCGCACTCCTGGGCATACACACTGTGGAAACCAGAATTGAAAGAGACACATGTACTCCAATGTTCATTGCAGCACTGTTTATAATAGCCAGGACATGGAAGCAACCTAGATGTCCATCTGCAGATGAATGGATAAGAAAGCTTTGGTACATATACACAATGGAATATTTTTCAGCCATCAAAAAAATGCATTGGAATCAGTTTTAATGAGGTGGATGAAACTGGAGCCTATTATACAGAGTGAAGTAAGCCAGAAAGAAAAACATCAATACAGTATACTAACGCATATATATGGAATTTAGAAAGATGGTAACCTTAACCCTGTATACGAGACAGCGAAAGGGACACAGATGTATAGAACTGTCTTTGGGACTCTGTGGGAGAGGGTGAAGATGGGATGATTGGGGAGAACGGCATTGTAGCATGCATATTATCATATGTGAAATGAATCACCAGTCCAGGTTCGACGCAAGATACAGTATGCTTGGGGCTGGTGCACGGGGATGACTTGGAGGGAGGATATGGGGAAGAGGGAGGTGGGAGGGGGGTTCCAGAAAGGGAAAACATGTACATCCGAGGCGGATTCGTGTCAAGGTATGGCAAAATCAACCAATATATTAATGTAAGGTAATTTGCCTCCAATAAAATAAATTAAAAAATAAATAAATAAACACAGAATGTATTAAGGCTCTACATGTAAGACGAGAAACTCCAAAACTGCTAGAGGAACACAAGGGCAAAACATTTTCTGATATAAATCACAGCAGGATAGTCTATCAACAACCTCCCAAAGTAATGTAAATAAAAGAAAAATAAATAGGAATGAAGTAAATTTAAAAGCTTTTGCACAATGAAGAAATCGAATGGGAGAAAATATAGGAAACTGAACAACTGACAAAGAATTAACTTTTAAAATATACATGCAACACATTCGGCTCAATTCTAGAAAAATAAACGACACATTCAAAAAGTGGGCCAAAGAGCTAAACAGATTGTTCTCCAAAGAAGACATTATAGAGAGCTAAAAAACACATGAAAAGATACTCAGTATACCTCATTACCAGAGAAATGCAAATCTAAACCACAATGAGGTACCATCTCACACCAGTCACAATGCCTGCTATCAAAAAGTCTACAAACGATAAATGCTGGAGAGGGTACAGGGAAAAGGGAACCCTCTTACACTGTAGGAGGGAATGCAAACTAGTACAACCAGTATGGAGAATGGTGTGGTGATTCCTTAAAACCCTGTAAATAAACCTGCCATACGACTCAGCAATCCCACCGCTGGGCATAATACACACCGAGGAAATCAGAATTGAAAGAGACATGTTCACCCCAATGTTCAATGCAGCACTGTTTACAATAGCTAGGACATGGAACCAACCTAGATGTCCATCGGTATATGAATGGGTAAGGAAACATGGTACATATACACAATGGAATATTATTCAGCTGTTAAAAACCTTTGAATCAGGTCTAATGAGGCGGATGAAACCAGAATCTATTATACAGTGAAGTAAGTCAGAATGAAAAACACCACTACAGTATTAGTTCAGTTCAGTTCAGTCGCTTAGTCGTGTCCAACTCTTTGCGACCCCATGAACCACAGCACGCCAGGCCTCCCTATCCATCACCAACTCCCGGAGTTCACTCAAACCCATGTCCATCGAGTCGGTGATGTCATCCAGCCATCTCATTCTCTGTCGTCCCCGTCTCCTCCTACCCCCAATCCCTCCCATCCAGTGCGTCAACTCGTCACATGAGGTGGCCAAAGTATTGGAGTTTCAGCTTTAGCATAAGTCCTTCCAATGAATACCCAGGATTGATCTCTTTTAGA
>NC_142489.1:43326312-43401533 GCF_049115385.1 Moschus berezovskii | reverse complement strand
CTCTGAGAGAAACAGAGAGACAGACACACACTGAGAGTGAGACAAACACAAAATGACAAAGAAACACACACACTGAGTTAGACACACACATTGACAGTCACTCACACTGACCCTGAGAGAGACACACAAGGACACATAGAGTGAGAGAATTACATACAACTGAATGAGAAAAACACACACATACTGACAGAGAGAGTCCCAGAAACACACAGTGAGAGAGACACACACACATGGACAATCTGAGGGATGCAGAAAGAGAGAACACAGCATACAGAGACAGACACACACTGAGAGAGAAACACACACTGAGAGAGAGAGAGACATCCACACTGAGAGAGACATACAAACTGAGAGACACACACACTCATTTAGAGACATACAGAGAGATACACACACACACACTGCGAGAGAGAAACCAAAACTGAGATTTACACACACACTGACAGAGAAATATACACCGAGAAAGAGTCACAAACACTGAGAGACACAAACAAAGACACATAGAGACACACAAATGTGAGAAATACACTTACAGGAAGATACACACCCCATTGACACACACAGAAACACTAAGAAACAGACACACTCACACTGAGAGACATGCACACAGAAATACACAGAGACACACACACTGAGAAAGGGAGGCACACATTCTGAGATAGAAACACGCAATAACTGAGAAAGAGAGAGACACCCACATTGAGAGACAGAATCACACATTGAGAGACACACACACTCTGAGAGAACATACACCTGAGAGATACAAACACTGAGAGACATACACAGATATGCGTAGAGAGACACACACTGAGAGACAGAAACAGTGAGAGACAACACACTGAGAGGCATACATATACAGAGAGAGCCACACACACCAACTGAGAGACACGCATGCACTAAGATACATACACATACAGACAGACACATACACACACGAAGAGACAAACTCTGAAAGTGAAAAACACACACACTGAAGAAATGGAGACACACACAGTAAACACACACTCGGAGAGACACACCAACAGACACACAGAGACAACAATAGCCACACACACAGACTGAGTGACAAGCACATACTGAGAGAGATGCAAACACAGTGAGAGAAACATGAAGAGAGAGACAAACACACTGAGAGAGAATCATACACACTGAGAGAGAGACATAATCAGCCCCATACATATACAGAGGGAGATTCCCAAACACAGAGACACACAGAGACAGGACTGATAGAAAGATACACACTTGCCCTGAAAGAGAGAGAAACACACAACTGAGAGACAACAAAACTTAGAGAGATAAACACATACACACTGAGACACACACACGAGACCCACACACAGACACTAACAGAGATACACTAAGAGACACATACAGTGAGAGAGAGACACAGACACTGAGAGAGACACATACAGAGAGACAGACACCCACTTTGAAAAAGACACACACAGACTGTGAGAGTACACACCCATACACTGAGAAAGTGACAAACAGAAAATTACAGAGACACACAAACAATGAGGAAGAGAGAAACATATACACCCCGACAGAGAAACTCACACAGCCTGAGAAACACAAACACATATTGAGAGAAAAACAGACACACACAGACAAATACTGAGAGGCATGCACACACACTGAGAGAGACACACAAACACATGTAGAGAGTCACAACACACTGAGAGACACATGAACACACAGTGAAAGAGACACAGACACTGAGACAAAAAATCTCAGAGAGATAAACACAAACAAACGGAGAGAGATTCACACCATGAGAGCCACACTCAGACACTGACAGATAAACAACCACAATTGCAGAGAGACAAACACACTGAGAGACACCCTTACACTGAGAGAGACACTCTGAGTGTAGACACACACACTGTGTTAACACACATCATACAGAGACATACAGACTGAGACACACACACACTGAGAAAGAGAAACTTCTACAATGAGAAAGAGAAATGCACAGTAAGAGACACACACACACTGAGAGAAACATACACACTGAGAGAAAGACACACTGAGAGACCCACAAAGAGACACATAGAGGCACACACAGTGAGAGATACATACATAAACACTGACAGAAAACATACTGAGAGAGACACACACACATTGTGAGAGAGAAAAGAATATACAAACCTAATGAGACACACACACACACAAACACACACACAGAGAAATAAGCACAACCACGCACACTGATAGACACACATATACAGAAACATAGACACACACACAGTAATACACTTTCTCTGGCAGTTACTCTCTGTGTCCTTTTCTCTCAGTGTGTTTGATTGTCATTGTGTGTGTCTTTCTCAGTGTGTGCTTGTCTTACTCAGTGTGTGTGTGTCTCTCTCAGTAGGTGCTTCTCTGTCGCTCAGTGTGTGTATGGTTTCTCTTTGTGTGTATGTTTCTCTCTCTCATATAGTATGTGTGTCTCACAAACTGTGTGCACATCACTCTCAGTGTGTGTGTGTGTCTCTCTTGTGTCTCTCTCTTTACGTGTGTCTCTTTCAGTGTGTGTTTTTCTCTCAGTGTGTGTGTGTGTCTCTCAATGTATGTCACTTTCTGTGTGTGGGTCTCTCAGTGTCTGTAATTCTCTCAGTATTTCTCTCCTTTTGTGTGTGTGTGTGTCTCTCTCTAGCAGTGTGTGTGTCTCTCAGTGTGTTTCTTAATATGTCTGTGAGTGTCTCTCAGTGTGTCTCTGTGTATCTGCGTCTGTCAGTGTAAGTGTCTCTCTCTCTGTGTCTCTCTCAGTGTTTGTGTGCCTCTAAGTGTCTGTCTCAGTGTGTGTGTGTGTGTCACTCAGTGCATATGTGTCTCTCTCTGTGTGTCAGTGTCTGTCAGTGTGTATCTCTCACTCTCAATGTGTGTCTCTGTGTATCTCTCAGTGTACATGTGTCTCTTCCCATGTGTGTGTCTGAGTGTGTATCTCTGTGTCTCTCTCAGTATCTGTCTGTGTGTTTCTCTCAGTGTGTTTGTCTCTCACTTTATGTGTCTATTCCAGTGTGTGTGTCTATCTCAGTATGCATATGTCTGTGCACATCTCTGTGTGTGTGTGTCTCTGTCTATCCATGTGTATTTATCTCTCTGTGTATGTTTTTCTCTCTCTCATTGTCTGTGTGTCTGTCTCTCAGTGTGTGTGTCAGTACTCTCAGTGTGTGTGTGTGTCTCTGTGTCAGTGTCTCTGGGTATCTCCCTCACTCAGTGTGTGTGTGAGTGTTTTCCTCTCAGTGTGTTTGTTTCTTAGAGTGTGTGTGACTCTCTCAGTGTATGTGTGACTCTCATTAACTGTGTGTCTCTGTGTGTGTTTCTCTTTCTCAATGTGTATGTTTTGCTTTCTCAGTGTGTGTGTGTATGTCTCTCAGTGTGTCTATCAGTGTTTGTGTGCCTTTATGTGTCTCTCTCAATGTGTGAGTGTCTCTGTGTATGTTTGTGTCTCTGTGTTTCTCTCTTGGTCAGTGACTCTGTGTGTGTTTCTCTCAGTGTGTCTGACTGTCACTGTGTGTGTGTTTCTCAGTGTTTGTGTGTCTCCCTCAGTGTGTGTGTCTCTCTCAGTATGTTTGTCTCTGTGTATCTGTGTCTCTCAGCATATGTGTCTCTCTCTCTGTGCCTATCTCAGTGTTTGTGTGCCTCTAAGTATCTGTCTCAGTGTGTGTGTGTGTCTCTGTGTGTGTGTGTGTCTCTGTGTTTCTCTCTCAGTGACTCTGTGCGTGTGTTTCTCTCAGTGTGTCGGTCTCTCACTGTGTGTGGGTCTCTTCCAGTGTGTGTGTCTATCTCAGTGTGCATATGTTGTGTGTTTGTCACTCTCTGTGTTTGTCTGTGTCTCTGTGTGTGTTTATTTCTGTGTGTGTGTTTTTCTCTCACTCATTGTTTGTGTGAATCTCTGTCAGTGTGTGTGTCACTTCTCCCAGTGTGTGTGTCTCTCTCTGTGTGTGTCTGTGTGTATTTCTGTGTGGTGTCTCTCAGTCTGTTTTTCTCTAAGTGTGTGTGTCTCTCTCAGTGTGTGTGTGACTCTCACTAAATGTGTGTCTGTGTGTGTGGGTGTATTTCTCTCTCTACATGTGTATGTTTCTCTCTCTCTCAGTGTGTATCTATGTCTCTCAGTGTGTGTCTTTCTCTCAGTGTATGTGTTTCTGTGTATGTGTCTCTCCGTGTATGTATCTCTCTTTGTGTGTCTCTCTCAGTGTTTGTGTGCCTCTATGTGTCTGCCTCTATGTGTGGTTTCTCTCAGTGTGTCTGACTCTCATTGTGTGTGTACCTTTCTCAGTGTGTGTGCGTGCCTTTCTCAGTATGTGTGTGTCTCTCTGAGTGTGTGTCTCTCTCAGAATGTGGGGTTGTGTAGTTCAGTGTGTGTTTTTCCTCTCTCTCATATTCTGTGTCACTCTCAATGAGTGTGTAAATCTCTTTACGTGTGTCTCTCTCAGTATGTGTGTTTCACTCGTGTGTGTCTCTCTTTCAGTGCACGTCACTCTGTGTGTGTGTGTCTCAGGGTCTGTGTGTGTTTATCTCAGAATGTTTCTCTCTCTCAATGTGTATGTTTCTCTTTCTCAGTGTGTGTGTTTGTCTCTCAGTGTGTGTGTCTCTGTGCATCTGTGTCTCTTTCACAGTGTATATGTGTCTCTATGTGTCTGTCACAGTGTGTGTGTCTCTGTGTTTCTCTCTCATTCAGTGATTCTGTGTGTGTTTTTCTCTCAGTGTGTCTGTCTCTCACTGTGTGTGTGTCTTCTCCAGTGTATATGTTTACCTCAGTGTGCATATATCTGTGTGTGTGTCTCTCTATGTGTGTCTGTGTCTCACTGTGTGTGTGTGTCTCTCTCAATGTGTGTCTCTCTCCATGTGTGTCTCTCTCTCATTGTGTCTGTGTCTGTCTCTCAGTGTATGTATCTTTCTGTGTGGGTGTGTCTCTCAGTGTGTGTGTGTCTTTATGTATCTCTGTGTGTCTCTCATTGTATATATGTCTCTCCCCAAGTGTGTGTCTGTGTGTCTATCTCTGTGTGTCTCTCTCTCAGTATTTGTGTGCCTCTACGTGTCTGTCTCGGTGTGTGTGTGTCTGTCTGTGTGTGTGTATGTCTGTTTCATTCTCGGGGAGTGACTCTCTGTTTGTATGTCTCTCAGTATGTCTGATTGTCACTGTGTGTGTGTCTTTCTCAGTGCATGTTTGTCTTTCTCAGTGTGAATGTGTCTCACTCAGGTGTGTCTCTGTCGCTCAGTGTGTGTGTGATTTCTGTATGTGTGTATGTTTCTCTCTTTCTTATAGTGTGTGTCTCCCTCTCAGTGTGTGCATCCCTCTCAGTATGTGTGTGTCTCTCTCTTTAAGTTTGTCTCTCTCAGTGTGTGTGTCTCTCAATGTATGTCACTTTCTGTGTGTGTCTCTCGGTGTCTGTGTGTTTCTCTCTGTGTGGATCTTTCTCTTTATGTGTGTGATTCCCTCTCTCTGACTGTATTTGTGTCTGTCTCTCAGTGTATGTATCTTTCTGTGTGTGTGTGTGTCTCTCAATGTGTGTGTATGATTCTCTCAGTGTGTATCTTTCTCCTTCTGTGTGCTTCTCTCTATCAGTGTGTGTGTGTGTGTCTATCAGTGTGTTTGTATCTCTCTGTGAGTGTGTCTCAGTGTGAATCTCTCACTCTCAGTGCGTGACTCTGTGTATCTCTGTGTGGGTCTATCAGTGTATTTGTGTCTCTCTCAGTGTGTGTGTCTCTGTATGTGTATCTCTGTGTCTGTCTCTCTGAATCTGTGTGCGTTTCTCTCAATGTGTTTGTGTCTCGCTGTATGTGTGTCTCTTCCAGTGTGTGTCTATCTCTCTCTGTATGTGTGTCTCTTCCAGTGTGTGTCTATCTCAGTGTGCATATGTCTGTGTGTATGGCTCTCTCTGTATCTGTGTCTCTCCGTGTGTGTTTGTTTCTCTCTGTGTATGTTTTTCTGTCTCTCAGTGTGTGTGTCTCTCCCAGTGTGTGTGTGTGTTTCTGTGTCTCTCTCAGTGTCTGTGCGTGTGAGTTTTTCTCAGTCTGATTGTCTATAAGTGTGTGTGTGTCACTCTCACTAAATGTGTGTCTCTGTGTGGGGGCATGGTTCTATCAATGTATATGTTTCTCTCTCTCTCTGTGAAAGTCTCTCAGTCTGTGTGTCTCTGTAAGTGTGTGTCTTTCTCTTAGTGTGTGTGTCTCTGTGTATCTGTGTCTCTCAATGTATGTGTCCCTCTCTGTGTGTATCTCTCTGAGTGTTTGTGTGACTCTATATGTCTGTCTCACTGTGTGTGTGACTGTGTGTGTGTCTCTGTGTATCTCAGTCAGTCACTGATTCTGTGTGTGTGTTTCTCTCAGTGTGTCTGACTGTCACTGTGTATGTGCTTCTCTATTTCATTCTGTATATTTCTCTCTAAGTGTGTATCTCTCTCTCAGCCTTTATGTTTCTCTGTATGTCTCACTCTTTCAGGGTCTGTGTCTGTCTTTCTGTGTGTGTCTGTCTCACTGTCACCTGGTGTATGTCTCTGAGTTTGTTGTGTCTCTATCTCAGTCTATGTGTGTGTGTTTGGCTCACTGTGCAACTTTCTCTTTCTGTGTATGGGTATGTCTCACAATGTGTGTGTCTCTCAGTGTGTGTGTGTCTCAGTGCGTATCTCACTCAGTGTCTATGAATGTGTCTCAGTGTGTGTCTGTCTCTTTTTCAGCTGGTGTGTGTCTGTGAGTGTGTGTGTGTCTCTCTCTCATAGTGTGTGAGTCTCTCTCAGTGTGTGCATTACTTTTAGTGTGTTTTTGTTTCTCTCTGTACGTGTGTGTTTCTCTCATGTTGTGTTTCTCTATATGTATGTCACTTTCTGAGAGAGACACACTGTGAGACAGTGAAAACACAACATACAGATAAAACACACACTGAGACAGACACACACACACACACAGACAACCACACTGAGAGAGAGAAATCTACACACTGAGAGAAAAACACACAATTACACACATACACACTGAGAAAGAGACATACACACATACAAAGTGATAGAGACACAAACACTGAGAGAGAGAGACACATACACATTGACATAGATATACACACACTAAGAAAGAGAGAAACACAGTCAAAATGAGACACACACACACACTGAGATAGAGCCACAGACACACTGAGAGAGAGGCACACACACACATAAAGACACATATAGTGAGAGACACACAGAGACAAACTGAGAGAGACACACACCCACTGAGCCAGCCACATACAAGAAGAGACACACATTCATTGAGAACAAGACACACACACAGGGAGAGGGAGAGAAACGTACATACAGAGAGCGAGACACACACTCACACACTGAGAGAGACGCACACAGTTTGAGAGACAAACACTGAGAGACAAACACAGACACTACAAAAGAGACAGACAACACTGAGACAGACACACAATGAGACAGAAACACACACATTGAGAAAGAGACATACTGAAAGACACACAGAGACACTGAGAGAGTCACACAGAGACACACACTGAGAGAGATACACAAACACACTGAGAGAGACACACACACTGGGAGACAGTGTAAACACAACATACAGAGACCCACACACACTGTGACTAAGACACACACAAACAGATACAACCACACTGAGAGAAAAACACACTGAGAGACACACACACTAAGGGAGACATACACACTGATAGACACAAACACTGAGAAACACACACAGTAACACATAAACACACACAAACTCTGAAAGACATACACATACAGAGAGAGACACACAAAGAGTGAGAAAGAGAGGCATTCACACGGAGAGAGAGAAACACATACTGAGAGTCACACACACTGAGAAAGAGAAAGACATCCTCATAGAGAGTGAGAATCACACTGAGAGTGACATACACACTGAGAGAGAGACACAAACCCTAGCAGACACACACAGAGACACATAGAGACACACACACTGATAGTCACACACACAATGAGAGACATACACAGAGAGACATACACAGAGAGATACACACACACTGCTAGAGTGACACACACTGAGAAAGACAGATAAGGCACACATGGCATACGATAGAGAGACACATAGAGACACACACAAACTAAGACACACACACACACTGAGAGAAACAAACAAACATACAGAAAGACACACATATCCAGAAAGAGACGCAAACACAATGATACACACAAACACACTGAGACAGACACACACATATAAACAGAGACAGAGAGACAAACACTGAGAGACACACACACTCATACTGAGAGAAAGAGAAACACACACTGAGAGGAAAACACACAGAAAGTCACACACATACACACTGAGAGAGAAACCCACACATTGACAGAGACATACACAAATGAGAGAAACACACATCAAATGAGAGACACACATACACTGAGAGAGAGCCACGGACATTCTGAGAGGAGAGACACACATAGTGACACACACACACACACAGACAGACAAACTAAGAGAGACGCCCACATCCAGAAAGAGATACACACTGCTGAGAGCGAGCAACACACACTCACTGAGAGAGAGAAACATACACACAGAGAGCAAGATGCACACTCTCACAGTGAGAGAGAAACACGCATACTGAGAGAGAGACACACAAACACTGAGGGAGAGATACACACACAACTGAGAGGAAGAGAAACACACACTGAGTGAGAGACACACACAGACACAAAGAAAGAGGCACAACACTGAGACAGACACATAATGAGACAAACACACATTGAGAGAGAGACACACCAAGAGACACAGAGAAACACTGTGAGAATCTAACCGAGACAAAACACAGACACAGACAAACACACACACAGTGAAAGAGACACACACACGAGGAGTGAGCCATGCACACTGAGAGAGAGAGAGACATACACACACACTTTGAGAGACACACACAAACACTGTGAGAGAGACACACAATTGAGAGCGAGAGACATATACACTGAAAGACACACAGAGACACTAGAAGACACACAACACTGAGACAGACACATAATGAGACAGAAACACACACATTGAGAGAGAGACACACTGAAAGACACACAAACAGAGATACTGAGAGTCACACAGAGACACAGTGAGAGAGACACACAAACACACTGAGAGAGACTCACACACATGAGAGAGACACACATTGTGAAAAGACAACATACAGAGACACACACACACTGAGACAGAGACACACACACACTGAGAGAGAGACTTACACACTGAGTGAGAGACATACACACTGAGAGAGACACACACACACTGAGACACACATACAGAGAGACATACACATATACACTGAGAAACACACATACTAAGAAAAAGACACACACTGGGACAGATACACAGAAACACACAGAGATTCACACACTTAGAGGGAGAGCACATACACTGAGAGAGAGAGAGAGAGACACACACACACACAGAGGGCATCCACACTGATAGAGAGAATCACACCCTGAGAGATACACACTCACTAAGAGAGAATTAAACACTGAGAGAGAGACACAAACGCAGCGAGACACACAAACAGAGAAACATGGACACATACCCTGTGAAATATACACATGCAGAGAGACAGAGATAAACACACTGAGAAATAAAAACACACACTGAGAAACAGACACACTCACACTGAGAGAGACACACACATACACTCAGAGGCACACATACTGAGACAGAAACACACTGAGAGAAACACACACACACACTGAAAGACACAGAGACCAACACTCAGAGGGCTGCACACACACAATGAGAGACACACACACAATGAGAGACACACAACATATTGAGAGACATACACAGACACACACACAGTGAGACACAGAGGCTGAGACACAAAAAGTCAGAGACAAAGACACAAACACACTGAGACACAAACACCCTGAGAGACAGAGTCACACAGAAATATGCACACTGAAAGAGAGAGACACACACCTACAGAGTGAGACACACACAGAGACACAAACACTCACACACCCTGACATACACACACACACTGAGAGTGAGACACACACAGTGAGAAATACTTACACACTGAGAGGCACACACAGAGACACTGAGAGACAGACAAATATGGAGAATGAGACACACAGACGCTGAGAGAGAGACACACAAAAACACCCTGAGAGAAAGACACACAAATACAGAGACAAAAACACAGAGACACAGAGAGAGAGAAACACTGACACACACTAAAAGACACACACATACAGAGACACACACACACTGAGAGAGAGAAATATACACACTGAGAGGGAAACATGCACACTGAACACACTGAAATAAACAGAGAATCAGAAAGACACACACACTGTGTGAGATTGAACACACAACATACAGGCAGACACACTGAGAGAGAGAAACACACACTTAGAGACACACACATACTGAGAGAGATACAAACACTGAGAAACACACACAGTGACACACAGAGACACGAAAACTGAGAGGACACACACACACACGCTTAGAGAAATACACATACAGAGAGAGAGACACACACACACTGAGAGAGACATCCACACTGAGAGAGAAACACACACTGAGTGACACACGGAGAAAGACTTATACACTGAGACAGAGCCACAAACACTGAGAGACATACACAGAGACAAATCGAGACACACACACTGACAGACATACACATACAGAGAGGGACACACACACTGAGAACCAGAAACACTCACACTGGGAAAGACTCACAAAAAGACACACAAAGACACACACACTAAGACACTCACACACACTTAGAGAGAGAGAGAGAGACATCTACACGGAAAGAAATCACACACTGAGTGACACAGTCACACACAGTGAGAGAGAAAAACACGAGAGAGACAAACACACAGTGAACGAGTAAATTCACAACATACAGAGACACACACACACTGAGAGAGAGACACACACACATACTGAAAGAGAGACATCCACACTGAGAGAGATAAACACTGAAAGACACACAAACACTGAGTGAGACATACAACCTGAGAGAGTCACAAACACTGAGAGACACACACACACACATACTTAGAGACACACACATACTTAGAGACATACACATACAGAGAGAGACACACACACACTGAGAGTAAGAGAAATCCACAATGAGAGAGAGTAACACACACACATTGAGAGACATGAACACACCCTCTGAGAGAGAGAAACATCCACGCTGAGAGGGAGAAACACAGAGAGACACACATACTGAGAAAGATAGCCAAACTGAGAGAGAGACACAAACATTGAGATATGCACACAGTGACATATACAGACACACACAAACACTTAGAAACACACATACAGAGAGACACACACACACAGCTGTGTGTGTTTCTCAGTGCTTGCATCTCTCTCAGTGTGTGTGTCTCTCAGTGTGTTTTTCTCTCTCTAAGTGTGGATGTCTCTCTCTCAGTGTGTTTGTGTGTCTCTGTCTCAGTGTGTGTGTATCTGTATGCTGTGATTTCACTCTCTCACAGTGTGTGTGTCTCTCTTATGTGTGTGATTTCACTCTCTCACAGTGTGTGTCTCTCTTATGTGTGTGAGTCTCTCTCACTGTGTTTGTGTGTCTTTCTCATACTTGTGTTTCTGTGTGACTCTCTCAGTGTCTCTGTCTGTGTGTCTTTCAGTGTGTGTCTCTATCAATGTGTGTGTTTCTGTCTCTTTGTGTGTCTGTCTCAGTGTTGTGTGTCTCTTTCAGTGTCTGTGTGTCTCTCAGTGTGTGTCTCTCTCTCAGTGTGTGTGTGTGTGTGTGTCTCTGTCAGGTTGAGGGTCTCTTTCTCATTGTTTGTGTTTGTCTTTCTCTCTTGTGTCTGTCTCTCTCAGTGTTTGTCTGTGTGTCTCTCTCAGTATGTGTGTGTGTTCTACTCTCACAGTTGTATATTTCTTTCTCTCACAGTATGAATGTGTCTCTCTGTGTTTTTCTGTCTCTTGGTGTGTCTGTTGTCTGTGTGTGTCTGGGTGATTCTCAATGTGTGTTTGTGTCTCTCAGGCTGTGTGTGTTTCTCTTCTTCAGTGTGTGTGCCTCTGTAATTTTATTTGTTTCTCTCTCAGTGTGTGTGTGTCTTTCTCTTAGTGGGCATCTGTGTCTTTGTGTGTGTTTCTCTCACTGTGTGGCTCTCTCTCACTGTGTGTGTGTATTAATGATTCTCTGTCAATGTCAGTGTGTGGCTCTCAGTGTGTGTGTGTGTCTCTCTCAATGTGTATGTTTCTCTCTCGTGTGTTTGTCTCTCTCTATGTGTATGTTTCTCTCATTGTGTTTGTGTCTCTCCCTGAGTGTCTCTCAGTCTGTGTGTGTCTCTCTCAGTTTGTGTGTCCCTGTGTGGGTGCTTCTGTGTGTCTCTCTCTGTAAGTGTGTCTCAGTGTATTTCTGTGACTCTCTCAGTGTGTATGTGTTTTTCTCTCTCAGATATATGTATCTCTCTCTCACTGTGTGTCTTTGTGTATCTCTTTCAGTGTCTCTGTGTGTGTCTCTCAGTGTGTGTCTCTCTCTCAGTGTGCATGTGTCTCTCTCTGTCAGTTTGAGCATTCTCTCTGATTGTGTTTTGTTTTTCTCTCTTATGTATGTGTATCCCAGTGTGTGCTTGTTTTTCTCTCTTAGTTGTATGTATCCCTCTCTCTTACTGTTCGTGGTTTTTTGTGACATTCTCAGTGTCCATGCTTGTTTCTCAGTGTGTGTCTCTTTCTCAGTGTGTGTGCGTGCCCTCTCTCAGTTTGTGTATTTCTCTTTCATATTGTGTGTGTCTCTCCCTCAGTGTGTGTGTGCATCCCTCTCAGTGTATGTCTGTGTGTGTCTATCAGTGTGTATGTGGCTTTTTCCCTCACAGTTATATGTTTTTCTCTCTCCCATTAAGTGTGTGTCTCTCAGTTTGTGTCTGTATCTTGGTGTGTATGTGTCTCTCTGTGTGTTGTGTGTTTCTCACTGTGTGTTTGTTTCTCAGGTCGTGTGTGTTTCTCTGACTCAGTGTGTATATTTCCCTCTCCCTCAGTGTGTGTGTGTGTACCTCTCTCAGTTTGTGTCTCTATCTCAGTGTGTATCTCTCTCTCACTGTGTGTGTGTCTTTCTGCTTCTCTATCAGTGTCTGTGTCTCTCAGTGTGTGTCTCTCTCTCAATATGTATGAGTCTATCTCACTGTGTTTGTGTCTGTCTCAGTGTGTGTGTCTCTCTCAGTGTGTGTGTTTGTCTCTCTGTATATGTGTGTCTATCAGTTTGTGTGAATCTGTGTATTTCTCAATGTGTGTTGGTCTCTCACAGTGTGTGTATCTCTCAGTGTTTGTATCTCTCACTGTTTGTGTGTCTCTCTAAATGTGTGTCTCTCTCAGTGTGTATTTTATCTGTGTGTGTCTCTCTCTCACTGTGTCTCTGTGTGTGCCTGTCAGTGTGTGTATCTCTCTCTCAGGGTTTGTCTGTGTCTCTCTGTGTATGTGTCAGTCTCACAGTGTATGTCTCCCTCTCAGTGTGTGTGTCTTTCTCAGTGTGTGTGTTTCTGTGTGTGTCTCTCTCTCAGTTTGTTTTTCTCTGCATGTATATTTCTCTCTGTGTGCATGTGTGTCTCGCAGTATGTGTTTCTCTCTCTCAGTTTTTGTGGGTCTGCGTGTTTGTCTCTGTATGTGTTCGTATAGGTTGTGTTTCTCTCACAGTATGTGAGTCTCTCTATGTATGTGTGTCTCTTTCTCTGTATGTGTGTGTCTCTCATTGTGTGAGTCTCTCTCTCAGTGTTTATATGTATCTGTCAGTGTGTGTATGTTTCTCTTACTGTGTGTTTCTTTCTCTTTCTGTGTGTGTGTCTTTCTCAGTATGTGTGTGTGTCTTGCATTGTGTAACTGTCTCTCTCTCAGTGTGTGTGTCTTTCTTTGTGTGTTTCTGTGTCTCTCTCTCAGTGGCTGTGTCTCTCAGTGTGTGTAGCCCTCTCTCAAGGATGGGTATCTCTTTCAGTGTGTGTGTCTCTCTCAGAGTGTGTTTCTCTTAGTGTGTGTAGCTCTCTCACTGTGTGGGTCTATCTATGTGTCTTTCTCTCTGTTTGTTCCTTTATGTTTGTCTCCCTTTCAGTGTCTTTGTGTGTTTGTCTTTTCAGTGTGTGTATCATTCTCTAAGTGTCTTTCTGTGTGTGTCATTCAGTATGTGTTTCTAGCTCTCAATGTGTGTGTTTGTTTCTCAGTGTGTGGGTGTCTCTGTGTGTCTCTCAGTATGTGTCTGTCTCTCTCACATTGTGTGTGTCTGTCTCGCAATATGTGTGTCTCTCTCAGTGTGTTTGTGTCTTTCAGTGTTTGTCTCTGTTTGTCTGTGAGTGTCTCAGTATGTGTGTCTCTCTCACAGTGTCTCACAGTGTGTTTTTGTCTCTCTCAGTGTGTGTGTGTCTCTTTCTCAGAGTGAGAGTTTTCCTGTGTGTGTGTGTCTCAGTGTCTTTGTGGGTGTCTTTCACTGTGTGTATCTCTCAGTGTATAGTGTGTGTCTCAGTGTGGGTGTGTGTCTCTCATTGTGTGCATCTTTCTCAGTATGTGTGTTTGTCTCTCAGTGTTTTTCTCTTTGTGTCTGTGTGTGTCACACAATGTGTGTTTTTTTCTCTCTCAATGTGTGTATGTCTTTCTCTGTATAAGTGTGTCTCTCAGTGTGTGTGTCTCTCACAGTGGGTCTCTGTGTGTCTCTTTATGTGTTCTGCCTCTGTGTCTCTCAGTATATGTCTGTCTCTTTCTCAATGTGTATGTGTGTGTGTGTTTCTATGTATTTCTCGGTGTGTGTGTGTTTTTGTCTCTCAATGTGTATGTTTCTCTCTCCATGTGTGTGCACTGTTTATGTGCGTGTGTCTATCTCAGAGTTTTTGTCTGTCTCTGTATGTGTTTGTCTTTCACTGCCTGTGTGGGTGTTTCTCAGTGTGTGTCTCTCAGTTTGTTTGTCTACCTCTCAGTGTGTGTGTGTGCATTTTTGCAGTGTATGTTTCTCTCAGTGTACATGTATGTCTTTCAGTCTGTGTGTGTTACTCGGTCTCAGTGTGTATGTTTCTCTCTCTCTATGTGTTTGTGTCCCTGTCTCTGTATATGTTTGACTCTCAATGTGTATGAGTGTCTCTCTCATTGTGTATATATGTCTCTCAGTGTGTGTGTATGTTTCTCTCTCTCTGTGTTTTTTTTGTTTCTCTATGTGTGTGTCTGTCTCTCTCAGTATGTGTGTGTCTGTCTCTCTCAGTATGTATGTGTCTTTCATATTTAGTGTGTGTGTCTCTCTCAGTGTGTGTGTGTCTCTCTCAGTGTGTGTGTCTGTCTAAGTGTGTGTGTGTGTCACTCAGGGTGTTTGTTTCTCTCAGATTGTGTGCCCCTTTGTGTCTCTGTATGTGTCTCAGACTGTGTCTGTCTCAGTGTGTGTGTATTACTCTCAGTCTGCGTGTCTCTCTTTCTGTGTTGCATGTGTCTGTCTCAGTGTATGAGTTTCTCAGTTTGTGTGTGTGTCTCTCGGCAAGTTTGTGTTTCTCTGTGTGTGTGTTTGTGTCTTTCTCTCTCTCTCTGTCTGTCTCAGTGTGTGTGTGTCTCTATCTTTGTGAGTGTCTCTCTTGGTGTGTGTATCTCTCTCAGTGTGTGTGTCTTTCTGTGTGTTTCTGTCTCTCTCACAGTGTGTATGTCTCTGTCACAGGGTGTGTGTTTCTCTGTCTCTCAATATGGGTGTCTCTCTCTGTATATGTTTGACCATAAATGCGTTTGTGTCTCTCTCTCATTGTGTATATATGTCTCTCAGCGTGTGTATGTTTCTCTTTCTCAGTGTGTGTTCCTTCTCTTTCTCTGTGTGTCTGTCTGTCTTTCTCAGTATATGTGTGTCTCTCACATTGAGTGTGTGTTTTCCTTTCAGTGTGTGTGTCTCTGTGTGTGTGTTTTTCTCATTGTGTGTGTCTCTCTCACACTGTGTGTGTCTCTCTCACACTGTGTGTGTCTCTCTGTTTCAGTGTGTGTATGTTTCTCTCCCTCAGTGTGGGTGTCTTTCTCTCTCTCAGTGTGTTTGTCTCTCTGTGTTTGTGTTTCTCTGAGTGTCTGTGTGACTGTCAGTGTGTTTGTGTATGTGTTTCTCTGTGTTTTTGTGTATCTCAATGTGTGTTTGTGACTTTTTCTCAGTGTGTGTCTCTCTCACCGTGTGTGTGTATTGCTCCCAGTGTGTGCCTCTCTCTCTCTCTCTGTGTCTCTCTCAGTGTGTGTGTCTCTCTTAGTGTGTGTGTGTGTTTGTTTTGGTGTGTGTGAGTGTGTCTCCCTCAGTTGGTGACTTACTCTCTCACTGTGTGTTTCTATCTCTCAGTGTCTGTGTTTCTCTCTCTCAGAGTGTGTGATTCTGTGTGTGTGTGTGTGTCTGTGCCCTTGACAGAGTGTGTGTGTTACTCTGTCTCTCAGTGTGTGTGTGTCTGTGGCTGTGTGTGTCTCTCTCAGAGTATGTTTATCTCTCTCAGTGAGTATGTACCTTTCTCTCTTTCAATGTATGTGTGTCTCTCACTATGTGTGTCTCAGAGTTTTATCTCTCTCACAGTGTTTGTTTCTCTCTCTGTATGTCTGTGTCTCAGTATGTGTGTGTCTCTGTGCGTCTCAGTCTCTGTGTCTCTCTCAATGTGTCTGTCTCTTTCAGTGTGTCTTCTTCTCTCTCTCACTTTGTGTGAGTCTCTGTGTGTGTGTGTCTCTCTCAGTGTGTGCGTGACTCTTATTCTGTGGTTGTCTCTCTCATTGTGTGTGTCTGTCTCCATGTGTGTGTTTCTCTGTGTGTGTCTGTGTGCCTGTCAGTGTATGTGTGTTTCTCTCTCTTTCAGTGTGTGTGTGTGTTTCTCAGTGAGTGTGTGGCCCTCTCTCTCAGTATGTGTTTCTCTCTCTCAGTGTTTATGTATCTTTGCCTCTTTCAGTGTTTGTCTGTCTTTCATTCTCTCAGTGTGTGTCTGTCTCAGTGTATGTGTATCTGTCTCAGTGTGTGTGTCTCTCAGTGTGTGTTTGTGTCTCTCACTGTGTGTGTCTCAGTGTGTGTATGTCTGTATCAGTGTGTGAGTGTCTCTCTCAGTGTGTGTGTGTCTCTCTCTCAGTGTGTATGTGTCTTTCTCAATCTTTGTGTGTTTTTCTCTGTGTGTGTTTCTCGGTCTCATTGTGTATGTTTTTCTCTCTATCAGTATATGTGTCTCTCTGTGTGTGTCTCTCTCTGTGTGTATTTCTCTCTGTGCACATGCGTGTCTCTCAGTGTGTGTGTGTGCATGTTTCTGTCTCTCATCGTTTGTGTGTTTCTCTCTCAGTATGTCTCAAAATGTGAAATGTTTGTGTGTGTCTCTCTCAGTGTGTGTGTCTTTCTCTCTCTCAGTGTATGTGTCTCTCTCAGTGTGTGTTTCTGTCTCAGTGTGGGTGTGTCTCTCCCTCAGTGAGTTTTTTCTCTCTCTCAGTGTATGTGTATCTTTCTTTCTGTGTGCATGTGTCTGTCTCACAGTGTGGGTCTTTATCACTCTCAGTGTGTGTCTCTCTCTGTTTGTACATCTCTCAGTGTGTGTGTCTCTGAATGTCTTTCTGTGTGTTTGTCTCTCTGTGTGTGTCTCTCTCAGTTTGTTTTTCTCTCTCAGTGTGTGTGTCTCTGTGTTTCTATGTGTGTCTCTGTCTGTGTGTCTGTCTCTTTCACAGTGTTTGTGTCTCTGTCTCAGTGTGTGTGTCTTCCTTTGTCATGTGTGTGTGTGTCTCTCTCAGTGTTTATGTGTCTGTGTGTCTCTCTCACTTTGTGTCTGTCTCTCAGCATGTGTGTCTCAGTGGTGTGTATCATTCTCACAGTTTATTTCTCTCTCTGTATGTGTGTGTCAATCAGCGTGTGTGTATCTTTCTCATTGTCTTTCTCTGTATGACACTGTGTGTTTCATTCTGTGTGTCTCTCTCTCGGTGTGTCTGTCTATATCTCAGTGTGTGGGTGTCTCTCTCAGTGTGAATGTTTCT
This sequence comes from Moschus berezovskii, assembly GCF_049115385.1. Lineage (NCBI taxonomy): Eukaryota > Metazoa > Chordata > Mammalia > Artiodactyla > Moschidae > Moschus > Moschus berezovskii. The sequence goes on along the minus strand of NC_142489.1, from coordinate 43,383,629 downwards.
CTTTCTCAGTATGTGTGTCTCAGTGTGTGTGTTTCCCTCAGTGAGTATGTGTCTCACTCAATGTGTTTGTGTCTCTCTCCCAATGTCTGTGTCTCTTTCAGTGTGTGTGTGTGTGTCTCAGTGTGTGTGTTTCACTATCTCAGTGTGTGTGTTTCTCACTCTCAGTGTCTGTGTCTCGGTGTGTCTGTGGGTGTGTCTCTCAGTATTTATGTGTCAGTCTCAGGGTGTGTGTGTGTGTGTCTCTCTCTCTGTGTCTCTCAGTGTGTGTGTGTCTCACTCAGTGTGTGTATCTCTCAGGGTGTGTGTCTCTGTGTTTGTCTCTCTGTGTGTCTATCTCTCTCACAATGAGTGGGACTCTGTGTGTGTGTTATGTCTGTGTGTGTGTGTGTCTCTTTCTGTGTGTCTTTCTCCATACACATATGGAGAGAGAGACACTCACACAAAGAGAGACACACACACACAGAAACATGCACACTGAGACACACACAGACACAATGATAAACATACAAATACAGAGAGAGACACACACATACATTGAGAGAGAGACACACACACACTAAGGGTGACAAACATATACAGACACACACAAACACTGAAAGAGAGACATACAGTGAGACACACACACACACACATAGACATACACTGAGATAAAGAGACACACTCACACTGAGGGAGAGTCTCACATATTGAGAGACACACACACTGAGAAATAGACACAGACACACACTAAGAGAGAGACACACACACACTGAAAGACTCATACACAGAGACACACAGAGACATATTATGAGAGAGAGACATACTATGAGAGAGAGACATACACACGGAGTGACACACACACACTGAGAGACAGACACACAGAGATACACACACAAAAAGAGAGAGACACACACACACACTGAATGAGACACACACAAACAGAGAGAACACAAACACACAGAGAGACACAAACAGAGATGGATACACACAGTGAGAGATATACACACATCCAGAAAGAGACATACACATTGAAAGACACATACATACTGAGAGACACACACAGAGAGACACAAAGGAACACACACTAGGAGAGAGACACATATGACTGAGAGAAATATGCACAGAGACACAAAGACACTGAGAGACATACACAGAGAGACACAAAGGACCACAAACAAACAGAAAGACATATACACTGAGAGAAATATGCACGGAGACACAAAGACACAGACACTGATAGACACACACACACTGAGAGAGACACAAATGTTGAGGGAGACACATACATACTTAAAGACACACACACACTGAGAGACACACAGAGACAGTCACACAGTGTCACACACTGAGAAAGAGACAAAAGCACTGAGAGACACACACACACTTGAGAGACACACACACACCGTAGACCCACACACTGAGAGAAACACACAGCAGAAACATAGAGACATACACATTGAGAGAGTGGGACAAACACACTGAGAGATACACACACATATAGAGACATGAATACAGAGAACACACACACACTGACAGACAAACACACACAGAGATGGACCCACAGACTGAGAGACACCCATGAGACACACAGAGACACACACACTGAGAGACACCCATGAGACACACAGAGACACATATACAATGAGAGACACATACACAATAAATCATATATGCATACAGACAGAGACACAAACACAAAGGATTGATACACAGAATCAGAGAGACACACACTGCGAGAGAGAGGCACAGACACAGAGAGACTCACACACAGAGGGAGAGTCACACACACACTGAGACAATGAGACATAAATGCTGAGAGAGAGAAACACACATGCTGAGAAACACACACAGACTTAGAGACACACACAGAGTGACACACAGAGACACACTCACTGAGAGAGAACCAGAACACTGAGAAAGAGACATCCACAATGAGAGAGAAACACATAGTGAGACACACACTGAGAGAGGCATACACACTGAAAGACACAAACACTGAGAGACACACAAAGAGACACATAGAGACAGACACACATATAAACACTGACAGAAACCCACATACTGAGAGAGACACACACACACACATTGAGAGAGAGGCATATACAAACACAATGAGAGACACACACACGCTGAGAGAGAAACAGACACAACCACACACACTGATAGACACACATATACATAGACATACACACAGTAACACACACAAAGATACAGTCACTGAGTAAGAGACACACCCACAGAGACACACACAAAGACATTCACACAAACTGAGAGAGAGACACACAAACACACACACAATGAGAGAGGGACACACAAAGAGTCACATACACAGAGAGAGACAGAAACATAATGAGTGGCACAAACACTGAGAGACAAACAGAGACACACATATAAATACACGCTGAGAGAAACACACCCAAAAGGGAGAGACACACACATGCAGAGTGAGATACACACAGGAGACACAAAGGCACACAGAGACAGACAGGTAGACCCACACTGAGAGTGAAATACAAACACTGAGAGACACACAGAGACACATAGAAACACACACACTGAGAGAAACACACCCACTGAGAGATATAGACATACAGAAAGAGAGACACACAGACACTGAGAGACACACATACTGAGAGAGACTTAAACACAGAGAGATACACAGTCACTGAGAGACATGCACAGAGACATATAGAAACACACACACAGTGACAGATATACACACAAATTGAGAGGGAGAAACACACATTGAGAGGTACACACAGAGACACACACACTGAGGGTGAGACACACACACACCCTGAGAGAGACACACATACACTGAGAGACACACACTCTGAAGAGTGACACACATACACTGAGAGGCACACACACAGGGAAACACACACTGAGACAGTGACAGCCACATAAACTGAGAGACACACACATACAGAGATGCACACACTGAGAGACATACACACTGAGGGCCACACCGAGAGACACTGAGAGACATATACATATATAGAGAGATGCACACACACACTGAGAGAGAGACACACACACCCAGAGAGATAGATATACACATGCTCCAAGAGACAAAGACACAGAGAGAGAAGCACTGACACACAATGAGAAATACACACATACAGAAATACACACTCTGAGAGAGAGATAAACATCCACACTTTGAGAGAGATAAACACACTGGGAGACACACTTATAGTAAGAGAGACACATTGTATGAGAGTTAGACACACACTGTGTGAGTTTGCACACATATCATACAGAGACACACTCACTGAGAGACACACACACACACACTGAGAAAGAGAGACATGCACAAAGAGAGAAACTCACAATGAGAGACACACACACTTAGAGAAATGTATACTTTGAGAGAGAGACACAAACACTGAGATACAAGCAGAGACACACACACTGAGAGACATACACATGCACACTAACAGATATACACAAACATAAATACACCCAAACTGAGTGATAGACATTTGCAAACACTCTGACAGACACACAAGCAAACACACACTGAGAAACACAGAGTCACACACAATGAGTCACACACATATACACAGACGTAAAGAGACACAGAGAAACACATATAATGAGACATTCACTAACTGAGAGACACACACCCACAGAGACACACAAACAGACACTCACACACACTGAGAGAGACACACAAACTAACACACACACTGAGAGACACTCACACACCAAGACACAAACAGAGAATGAGGACACACACAAACAAACAGACACACACACTGAGAGGGACACACACAGAGAGACAAACACACTGAGAGAGATACACACACACTGAGAGACACACACAAAGACACTGAGAGACATATATATATGGAAGGAGAGACACACAGAGAAGGAGACACAGACACACACACTGAAAGAGAGAAAAACACACAGAGAGACACACATGCTGAGAAAGACATGCACGCAAAGATAGAGTCACATACAATCAGAGAGAAACACAGTGACACATAGAGACACGCACAGTGAGAGACACACTCATAAACATAGAGAGAGAACAAAAACACAAACACTGAGTGAGGAACACACATACAAAATGAGTCACACACACAGACACATACATACTCATTGACAGACACATACACACTGAGAGAGACACGCACAATGAAAGAGGCACGTACACACTTACACTGACAGACTGACACATACATAGCAACGCACACACACTGAGAGAGCCACACACATACTGGAAGAGACACACCCTCACTGAAAGTGAAACAAGCACACACTCAGAGGGAGGGAAGTATACACACAGAGAGCAAGACTCACACTTGCACACTGAGTGAGACGCACACAGACTCTAAGAAAGAGACACATAACACTATGAGACAGTCACACAATGAGACAGACATACACACATTGAGAGCCACACACAGTGAGAGCCACACAGAGACAATGAAAGAGTCACACAGAGATACGCATTGTGAGAGACACATATACAAACAGTGAGTGATACACACACACGCTGAGAGTGAGGCAAGGACTCTTAGAGACACACATACACAGACACACACATGAGACAGACACACACCCTGTGAAAGAGTAAACACATAACATAGAGAGATACACACAGAGAGAGACATCCACACTGAGAGCCACACAGAGACAATGAAAGAGTCACACAGAGACACACATTGTGAGAGACACATATACAAACAGTGAGTGATACACACACACACACTGAGAGTGAGGCAAGGACTCTTAGAGACACACATACACAGACACACACATGAGAGAGACACACACCCTGTGAAAGAGTAAACACATAACATAGAGAGATACACACAGAGAGAGACATCCACACTGAGAGAGAGAAACACACTGAGAGAGACATATACACAGAGAGACACAAATACTATGAGACACACACAGAGTATAACACACACTGAGAAAGACAAACACATGTGACAGAGAGACACATAGAGATATAGCATATACAAACTGAGACACACACACACACACACTGAGAAAAACAAAGAAACACATGAGACACAGACATCCAGATACAGACACACACAGAGGAGAGAAACATACACACTGAGAGAAACACACACACAATGACAAACACACACACACTGAGACACAGACACACATAAACAGAAAGAGAGAGACAGGAACTCTGAAAAAGAGAGACACACATATTGAGAGAGAGGCAAACACTCACTGAGAGGCACACACACACAGAATTTGCACACTGAGAGAGAAATACACACATTGACAAAGACACACACTGACAGACACACACACAAAATTAAAGACAAATACACATTGAGAGAGAGCGACAGACAGAGAGGGACACAAACTGACAGACACAAAAACACAGAAAGATAGACACTAAGAGAGAAACACACACACTGAGAGTGACACACAGACCCTGAAAGAGAAACACATAGAAAGACAGACACACAGTGAGAGAGACACACAGTTAGAGAGAGAGACACACAGACACTAAGAAAGACACACACAACACTGAGACAGACACACTATGAAACAGAAACACACACATTGAGAGAGACACTGAGTGACACACAAACAGAGACACTGTGAGAGTCACAGAGAGAAACACACAGAGAGACAGACACACACTGAGAGAGAAACAAACCCAAAATTACAGAGACACACACACAGAGACACACACGCTGAGAGACACACACAGACACACAGTGAGAGTTACTTACAACTGAGAGATGAACACACACTGTTAGAGAGAGTCACAGAAACACACTGAGAGAGACACACACACACACAGACCCTCTGGGAGACAGAGAAAAAGATACACACAGAGATACAAAGAGAGACACACACAGACTAAGGTCAAACACATAAAGAAAGAGACACAAACACAATGAGAGAAACATACTCAGAGAGAGACAAATATACTAAGAGAGTAACATAGTAACTGAGAGAGACACACACACTCACACAGAAATACAGACACACACACACCCTGAGAGTCACACAACACAGAAGCCCTCACAGTGATAGACACAAACACTGAGAGACAAAATATCACAGAGAGATAGACACATACACACTGAGAGAGGTACATACACCCTGGAAACCACACAGACACTGTCAGAGAAACAATAAGACACACACAGTGAGAGAGAGACACATACACACTGAGAGACAGACACACATAGAGACAAACACTCACTGAGAGAGAAAAACACACATAAACACTGAGTGACAAACAAAAATTATAGAGACACACACACACTGAGAGAGAGACACACACACACTGAGGGAGAGAGAAACATACACACTGAGACAGAGAAACACACACAGCCTGAGATACACGAACACATAATGAAAAACACACAGACACACAAAGAGATGGAAATATACTGAGAGACACACACATACTGTGAGAGAGTGAAACATACAACTGTGAGACTAGAACACACACACACTGAGAGACACATGAAGAAAAACACTGAAAGGGATATACACACACACAGAAGACAGAAAGACAAACACAGAAATGAGAGAGAGACACTCAAATTGAGAGAGAGACAAACACACACACTGACAGCACACACATATTGAGAGAGAAACACATGCACAGAAACACAGACACTGAGAGGCACAGAAGCAGAGACACACAGAGGCACAGAGGGACACACAGACTGAGAGAGAAATTCATACAGAGAGAGACACAAGCACAATGAGATAAACATACACACACAGAGAGAAGAAGCACACTGAGACACACACACACACTCAGACACACACATATACAGAGAGAGAGAGTAAAACAAGAAACACACAGAGACAGTCACTGAGAAAAACACACACTTGGCCTGACAGAGAGAAAGACACACATACCCTGAGAGACACAAAACCTCAGAGAGATAGATACATACATAATGAGAGAGAGACACAAACAATGAAAGCCACACACAGACACTGACAGAGAAATATTAAGACACATACACAGTGAGGGAGACACACACAGACACTGTGAGAGACTCACACAGAAAGACAGAATCCCACTGAAAGAAAGACACACACACATTGAGAGAGAAACACACACAGGAAGAGCAAAATAGAAAATTACAGAGACACACACACTGAGAGACACACAAACACACTGAGGGAGAGAGAAACATACACACTGAGACAGAGAAACACACACAGCCTGAGAGACACAGACACACTTTGAGAAACACACAGACATACACAGAGAGACAGAAACACACTGAGAGAAAACATACACAACTGAGAGACACACAGAGACAAACACTGAGAGGGATACGCACACACACACAGTGACACACACACACACTGAGAGAGAGATGTCCACACTGAGTGAGAGAAACACACACACTGAGAAATACATACACACTGAGAGAGACACACAGTGACACATAAAGACACACGCACAGAGGCACACACATACAGAGACAGACACACACGCAGACATCCTCACTAAGAGAGAGATACACACACTGAGAGTCACACACACTGAGAGACCCAAACACTGAGAAACACACACAGCGACACATGAAGACACATATTGAGACACACACACACACACTGAGAGAGACATACAAACTGTTGAAGAGTGAACACAAAATATAAAGACACACAAACACACTGAAAGAGAAACACTCACACGCTGAGAAAGACAGGGACATCCACACAGAGACAGAGAATCACACACTGATAGAGACATACACACTGAGAGAGAGACACAAACACTGAGAAAGACATACAGTGATTCATAAAGACGCACACACTGAGACACACACACACTGAAAGACACATGCATACAGAGAGAGACACAGAGAGAGAGATCCATACTGAGAGATCAAACACACACTGAGATATACACACTAAGAGATACATACACACTGTTGGAGAATGAACAAAAAATATAAACACACACACAAACACTGAGAGTGAAACACACACACACTGAGAGTGCAACTTCCACACGGAGACAGAGAATCACACACTGAGAGAGAAATACACACTGAGAGAGAGACACAAACCCTGAGAGATCCACAGAATGACATATAGAGACACACACTGAGAGACACACACACATTGAGAGACTTACACATACAGAGAGAGACAAACACACACACTGAAAGACACACACAAACACAGAGAGACATACACACTGTGAGAGAGACACGAAACCTGAGAGTCACACAGAGACATATAGAAACACACACACTGTGACACACATACACTGAGAGACAAACAGATATATAGAGAGACACACACACATTGAGAGAAAGGAGACATCCACACTGAGAGAGAGAATAACACACAGAGAGACACACACATACTGAGAGAGACATACACACTGAGAGACACACAGAGACACATAGATACACACACTGAAAGACACACACACACACTGAGAGACATACACATTCAGAGAGAGACATATATTGAGAGAGAAGAGACATCCACACTGAGAGAGCGAATCACACACTGAGAGACAAACACATACTGAGAGAGACCTGCACACTGAGAGAGTCACACAAACACTGAGAAACACACACACAGAGCCACACTGAGAGAGAAACACCCACACGTACTGAGACACACACACACTGAGACTGACACGCATACACACATTGAGACAGAAAAAGAGACATCCAGAATGAGAGACAGAAAAACACACTGTGAGACACACTCACACTAAGAGAGACACACACACTGGGAGAGAGACACACACACTGAGACACACAAACACATCGATATATACACCCTGAGAGAGAATGAAGCAAACACTCTGGGAGAGACACATATACAAAGTGAGATACACACAGAGACACACACATACACTGACAGACACACACAACTGAGACATAGACACCCACACTGAGAGAGACACATACAGACACACACTCACAGAGAGGAACACACACAGAGATACACACAGAGACACACAGAGACATACACACTGTGTCAGTTTGTTTGTTTCTCTCGGTGTGTATGTTTCTCTCTCTTGTGTGTGTCTATCAGTGTGTGTGTGTCTCTCAGGTTGTGTGTCTCTGGGTGTGTGTCTCATGCTGACACACATAGACACACATACTGTGTGTGACACACACACACAGACACAACCTGAGAGAGACACACACAATGAGAGAGAGACACCCACATACAGGAAGAGACACGCATTCGTTGAGAGAGAGACACAAACACATGGAGAGCGAGAGCAACATACAGAGAGTGAGACACACTCAAACACTGAGAGAGACACACACTTTGAGAGACACAAAAAAGACTGAGAGAGAGACACGCACAACTGAGAGAGAGAGACATACACACTGAGTGGGAGACACACACAGACACTTAGAGACACACAACACTGAGACAGACATACAGAGGGAGATAAATACACAATGTGAGAGAGACATGAAAATGGAGAGATCACAACTGACAACACAGAAATACAAAGGATTATTAGAGAATACTATCAGCAATTATATGGCAATAAAATGAATAACCTGGAAGAAATGGACAAATTCCTAGAAAAGTACAACTTTCCAAAACTGAACCAGGAAGAAATAGAAAATCTGAACAGACCCATCACAAGCATGGAACTAGAGGCTGTAATCAAGAATCTTCCAGCAAACAAAATCCCGGGTCCAGACGGTTTCACAGCCGAATTCTACCCAAAATTTAGAGAAGAGCTAAAATCTCTTCTACTCAAACTCTTCTAGAAAATTGCTGAGGAAGGGAAACTTCCAAACTCATTCTATGAGGCCACCATCACCCTAATCCCAAAACCTGGTAAAGACCCCACAAAAAAAGAAAACTACAGGCCAATATCACTGATGAACATAGATGCAAAAATGCTTAACAAAATTCTAGCAATCAGAATCCAGCAACATATTAAGAAGATCATACATCATGACCAAGTGGGCTTTATCCCAGGAATGCAAGGATTCTTCAATATCCGCAAATCAATCAACGTAATACACCATATTAACAAACTGAAAAATAAAAATCATATGATTATCTCGATAGATGCAGAGAAAGCCTTCGACAAAATTCAACATCCATTTATGATAAAAACCCTCCAGAAAGTGGGAATAGAGGGGACATACCTCAACATAATAAAAGCTATATATGACAAACCCAGAGCAAACATTATCCTCAATGGTGAAAAACTGAAAGCATTTCCCCGAAAGTCAGGAACAAGACAGAGTGCCCACTCTCACCTCTACTGTTCAACATAGTTCTGGAAGTTTTGGCCACAGCAATCAGAGCAGAAAAAGACATAAAAGGAATCCAAATTGGAAAAGAAGAAGTAAAACTTTCACTGTTCGCTGATGACATGATCCTCTACACAGAAAACCCTAGAGACTCTACCAGAAAACTACTAGAGCTAATCAATGATTACAGTAACGTTGCAGGATATAAAACCAACACACAGAAATCCCTTGCATTCCTATACACTAATAATGAGAAAATAGAAAGAGAAATTAAAGAAACTATTCCATTCACTGTTGCAATGAAAATAATTAAATACTTAGGAATATATCTACCTAAGGAAACAAAAGACTTGTACATAGAAAACTATAAAACACTACTGAAAGCAATCAAAGAGGACACTAAAGACGGAGAAATATACCATGTTCATGGATTGGAAGAATAAATATTGTAAAAATGAGTATAGTACCCAAAGTAATTTATACATTCAATGCAATCCCTATCAAGCTACCAACGATATTTTTCACAGAACTAGAACAAATAATCTCACAATTTATATGGAAATACAAAAAGCCTCGAATAGCCAAAGCAATCTTGAGGAAGAAAAATGGAACTGGGGGAATTAACCTGCCGGACTTCAGGCTCTACTACAAAGCCACAATCATCAAGACAGTATGGTACTGGCATAAAGACAGAAATATAGATCAATGGAACAAAATAGAAAGCCCAGAGATAAATCCACACACCTATGGACACCTCATCTTTGACAAAGGAGGCAAGAATATAAAATGGAGAAAAGACAGCCTCTTTAACAAGTGGTGCTGGGAAAACTGGTCAGCCACCTGTAAAAGAATGAAAGTAGAACACTTCCTAACACCATACACAAAAATAAATTCAAAATAGATTAGAGAGCTAAATGTAAGACCAGAAACTATCAAACTCCTAGAGGAGAACGTAGGCAAAACACCCTCCGACATAAATCACAGCAGGATCCTCCATGACCCACCTCCCAGAATATTGGAAATAAAAGCAAAAATAAACCAATGGGACCTAATTAAAATCAAAAGCTTCTGCACAGCAAAGGAAACTATAAGTAAGGTGAAAAGACAGCCTTCAGAATGGGAGATAATAATAGCAAATGAAGCAACAGATAAAGGATTAATCTCCAAAATATACAAGCAGCTCCTGCAGCTCAATTCCAGAAAAATAAATGACCCAATCAAAAAATGGGCCAAAGAACTAAACAGACATTTCTCCAAAGAAGACATAAAGACATGAAAAAATGCTCAACATCCCTCATAATCAGAGAGATGCAAATCAAAACCACAATGAGATACCATTTCACACCAGTCAGAATGGCTGCTATCCAAAAGTCTACATGCAATAAATGCTGGAGAGGATGTGGAGAGAAAGGAACCCTCTTACACTGTTGGTGGGAATGCAAACTAGTACAGCCACTATGGAGAACAGTGTGGAGATTCCTCAAAAAACTGGAAATAGAACTGCCATATCATCCAGCAATCGCACTCCTGGGCGTAGACACCGAGGAAACCAGAATTGAAAGAGACACATGTACTCCAATGTTCACTGCAGCACTGTTTATAATAGCCAGGACATGGAAGCAACCTAGATGTCCATCTGCAGACGAATGGATAAGAAAGCTTTGGTACATAGACACCTGTCCCTGTCCCGTCGCTCAGTCGTGTCCGACTCTTTTGCGACCCCGTGGACTGTAGCCTACCAGGCTTCTCCGTCCATGGGATTCTCCAGGCAAGAATACTGGAGTGGGTTACCATTTCCTTCTCCAGGGGATCTTCCCGACCCAGGGATCGAAGCCGGGTCTCCCGCATTGGGGGCAGACGCTTTAACCTCTGAGCCACCAGGGAAGCCCATATACACAATGGAGTATTATTCAGCCATTAAAAAGAATGCATTTGAATCAGTTCTAATGAGGTGGATGAAACTGGAGCCTATTATACAGAGTGAAGTAAGCCAGAAAGAAAAACACCAATACAGTATACCAACGCATATATATGGAATTTAGAAAGATGCAAATGATAACCCTGTATACAAGACAGCAAAAGAGACACAGATGTATAGAACAGTCTTTGGGACTCTGTGGGAGAGGGTGAGGGTGGGATGATTTGGGAGAATGGCATTGAAACACGTATGTTGTCATATGTGAAACGAATCACTAGTTCAGGGTCAATGCATGTTATAGGATGCTCGGGGCTGGCATGCGGGGATGACCCAGAGGGAGGATAAAGGGAGGAGGGAGGTGGGAGGGGGGTTCAGGAGGGGGAACTTATGTAAACCCGGGGCGAATTCATGTCAATGTCTGGCAAAACCAACCAATATTATATTGTAAAATAATTTGCCTTCAATAAAAAATAAATTAATTACCAAAAAAAAAACCAGAAAAAAAAACAAACCTTTTCCTGTAAAAAAAAAAAAAAAATCACTGTTGATAGTGACTGTAGCCAAGAAATTAAAAGATGCTTGTTCCTTGGAAGGAAAGCTTTGATAAACCTAGACAGCATATTAAAAAGCAAAGACATCACTTTGTTGACAAAGGTCCATATAGTCAAAGCTATGGTTTTCTGGTCTTCCCTGTAGCTCAAACCGTATAGAATCTTCTTGCAAAACAGGGGGCATTAGTTAGATTCCTGGATTGAGAAGATCCTCTGGATGGGTATCCACTCCAGTATTCTTGCCTGGAGAATCCGATAGACAGAGGAGACTGGCAGGCTACCATCCATGGGATCACACGAGTAAGTGACTAACGGTACTACTACTATGGTTTTTCCAGTGGTTAGGTATGGATGTGAGAGCTGGCCCATAAAGATGACTGAGCACCGAAGAATTGATGCTTTCGTACTGTGGTGCTGGAGAAGCCTCTTGGGATTCACTTGGAATGCAAGGAGATCAAACCAGTCAATCGTAGAGGAAACCAACCTTGAACATTCATTGGAAGGACTGATGCTGAAGCTGAAGCTCCAGTACTTTGTCTACATGATTCAAAGAACTGACTGATTGGCAAGGACCATTTTGCTGGGAAAGATTGAGGGCAGAAGGAGGCAACCAGGGTTGAGATGTTGGATGGCATCACCGACTCAATGGACATGAGTTTGAGAAAACTCTGCGAGATAGTGAAGGACAGGCCAGTCTTGGATGCTGCAGTTCATGGGGTTGTAAAGAGTCAGACATAACTTAGGACTGAACAACAACACCAGTGCAGTGTTATGAATCATAATTCTCGTTAACTTTTTAAATGTTGCACACCACAGAAACAACCAAATTTCCTTGTCAGATGCATTATTTCTGTGTTGAACACTCATCAGATCTTTAACTATTTGCATTTTAAATCTTGTGCCTTGCACTTATGCTTCCCCAAAAGCACTCTCAATCACCTACAGGACACAATGCTTTATCTTCAAGAAAAAGGGACTGTCTCAGAACCTCAGGAAAAGGACTTTGCCAAATGTTTTGAGGCACAAGTTTCTGATGCCATTACTTAAATAACTTTGAAATCTTATCACTGCAGTAAGCCAGAGTTTCCAGAACTCTAGGGAATAAGCTGATAGACTCATGAGGCTCCTAACCCTGCTAACCCAAGACTGAGGAGAATGAGAATTAGTTAGATAGGACTGAATGAACTGATGAAGGAGAATTATGGGTTTTTCTTGGAATATTGCTGATGACTTCATGCTCTATATTCTGGATATAAGAAACACTTTCTCATTTATCTTAAGTTATCTGTAACTGATAACAATATAGTAAGTAACCAGAGGAGGAGGTCAGCAGTCAGGAGTTTCTGGGCAGTGGGTGATGGGATGAGGAGGGAACACAGGGAACATTCATGAGTGGGGCTTTGTTCAGAGGATGTTCAGAGGAAAAAGAATCCTGCAGGTGTCATTAGGTAATGGGTCTGGCACAGAAGGTCCTTCTTGGGTTACAGCACTGTGCAGAAGGTGATCAGTGTGTATAATGAGGAAGGCCTGGAGTGGGGATTTTTCATGGGACAGAAGGCATGTTGTAGAAGTCACTCACAGGCAGGGTATATGGTGTAAAAGAAGGCTGGGTGGAGACAGCATTAACAGGGTAGCCTATCAGAAAAGCAATGCCTCTCTTCCCTATGCATGAAGGGTTGAGAACAGGAAGTCAGTGGCTTTCACAACTAGTAGAAGTTTGGAGCAGTGAAAGTCAGGGAGGCTACTGCTGATACACTAGGAAAAAGCCCCCAGTGATTCCAGCTGCAGGCAGGAACTGTCATAGATGATTCTCAGAAGGTTTCTCAGAAGTCACTGGGAAAGAAACCAGGTATAAACTCTTTTTGATACGCCTTAGTTCCCAGTGCTGCTGCCAGGGAATAAGCATTTCTTCTCTCAAAGTACTCTAGTAGCTGAGTAATAAAAACTGGGGGCACTTTGCTGAGGGATTCTGTAGTTTCTAGGACTATCCCATATATTGAGTAGGAAATGGACAAAGGGGCAGAGATGAGTGCTAGTTGCTAACAGCCAATCTAGCACAGTCCACCTCTTTGACTACTCATCATCCATACTACCCTGCTCGCCATGGTTTTCTTCCAAACAGTAACAGTAGCAACACCATGCTTCTGCTTAGCATGATGCAACCATTCCTCATACAAGGGAATGCACCTCTACCTTCTCCAGGAAAGCAGGATGGCAAAAGTCCCATTAGATACACTCTTGTTCTCTGGGGCATGTCTGTACCTTCTCTAATTGTACCATAATGGCCCTTTGATATACTGTACTCTATAGGTTAAACTATTTTATTAAGTACCACCCACACAATTCAAACACAACATTTGGAAATGGGAGAAATAAAAAATAATGGACATGAGATTCAACCATATAATAACAAAGCAAGACAAAGTATGCAATAGCTTCTATAATCTTTATTTTGGCAACTGACCATTAGGGCATATTCAGTATGTATAACTTCCTTCTTCCACTATCACTTCAGTGCCTTATGACCTCATCTAGCTGATTATGGTTGTTTATGTGACCATAAGATACAAATCTTTATTCCTAACTAATATGATCCCTTACTGGTCCTGCCTGTGTGAGTTATTAGAGTCATCCATTACCATATATTACTGTATATGGGAACACTAAGAGACACTTTCATATTTTTCTCCTAGGTTCCAGATATGGTCCTTCTTGCCTCCATGGTGTAGTAGTAACTCCATTCTCCCTCAATAATCAGGAGCAGTCAGCCAGCGGATAAAATAACACCTGTCTTGATGATACAGTGCCAAAAGGTCCCCAAAACTTTGAATTCTATATAACCACTGTCGGGTACTCTGGTGGAAGATTTTCTCCACTGGGAAATTCACGGGGAAAAGATATTGTGCAGATAAAACGGGGCAAGAGGAATGTGTTGTGTGGAAATTCACAGGTGGAATACATTCATAAGCAGAGGACCCCACGTGGGGTGTATGGGTTGGGGGCCTTCATAGGTATGGGTCTGTAAAGGGCAAGGAGGAATAAAGAAGGCTGAGTATGGCTATTAACTGGCTTCCTGGGAACCTGCTCTGCTAAGTCATTTTGCAAATTAACACTACCTATTTGGGCATAGAGGGGTTGTTTGTGTCCCATATTATCACCAACAGAGAGTCCTATAAATATCTATTTAGGAGCTATTATTACAGTTCTTGTCCTTT
This sequence comes from Moschus berezovskii, assembly GCF_049115385.1. NCBI lineage: Eukaryota > Metazoa > Chordata > Mammalia > Artiodactyla > Moschidae > Moschus > Moschus berezovskii. The sequence goes on along the minus strand of NC_142489.1, from coordinate 43,367,743 downwards.
GAATTGGTAAAGTGTCTTCATTTCCCAGTGGTACTCATGTAGCCAAGATGGTGGCTGAGGTTGCAGTGAGAATGTAGCTACAGGGATACTAGTTCAATATCCTGAATACTGGGTTCCAACGTCCCTGCTCAGTAGTGGAGGGAGTTCTCTGTCGAGTCCTCTATCTTTGGACTGATTTCCTGATCAACCCTTTTTGGCCCCAGATGGGATCAAGACATGGATGGTACTTAGATTATATTTTCGGTTAAAAAACTTAGAAGCATGGATCACCTGATAAGCAGAATGACTATTCAACAGGATTCTGACAGCCTGGGACACTGGCCCTAATGAAGAATTTGAAAAGTCTTGCCTGTTGGTACACATCTGGAGGAGTGCTTTGGGATGTGTGATTGAGGGGGCACTTTTTAGGAGGGTGTTTGAGATATGTCTATTTAGAATTACTGCCAGAGTTGATGGGAAGAGGGTTGTTTAAATGGGAAGATTTGATACAGGAAGAATCCAATAAGCATATTCATGTATTTTCGGGTCTAGCATATAAGAAAGTGATTATAGATTATCAGTGGATGATGGTTAAAGGGAACAAGTTGTAACTCAACTGAGGAATGCATTTCCAGAGACAGAATGGGTTTGTAAGGGACTGTGGTCCTGGTCATTGCAAGTGTTCAGTAAGGACAAAGCAGCCACCTATCGGCAATGAAAGTATGGGCCCAAAAGAATAAAACGTTATTCACTAAGATCTGCCAGGTCTAAAACAAAACAAAACAAAACAAAAAAACTGAACAATAGACTGAATAGGAAGGAACTCGGGGAATATATGTATACGTAAAGCTGATTCACTTTGCTGTACAGCACAAACTAACCCAACACTGTAAAGCAACTACACTCCAATAAAATTCGTTTTAAAAAATATCTGAAAAGTCTAGAATTGCACACCTCCTGTGAATGTATAGCTTCTAGATAATGCTTTTTTTCCTCTCTTTATATTTGATACGTCTTTAAAGCATTTATTTGCTTTTGTAAAGAGAGTGGCTTCATGTAACAGGAGAAAATGAATCACACAGCCAAATGCACCAAGTTATTACCCTTAAGAAAGGAAACCTTAGCATTTGCACATGAAGTATCTCACCATTCATTATGTTTGTGTACCTAACTGTGAGTCAGGCAAGTATGATTAAAAATTCTAGGCAACCAAAAAGAAGCAAAGTGTAATGCAACCACCTCTTTTCCTTAAGTCTGCAGAATTGTGAGCCATTTCAATCATGAAAGAGATTTTTTTTTTTCACATTGAAATCAGTATCTTGCACGTTGATTCTAAAACTCTCTTAAAGGCCAGGTGTATCATGAAGGTAGTGAAGCCAGCCTATCTTGGACCTCTTTCCCTTTCACTAATTCATTCAGCATCTATGTGTCAATCTCTGCCATGTATCAAGTCCCAGTCTGAGAACTAATCTTGAGGAAAACCAGTCCGTATTTTGTGTCAGTACATGGCATGCTGTGCCAATTTTCCCATCCAGAGCAAATCTGATGCACATCAATGCAAATAAATGGAATGTTCATCTCTGACCATTTGGCAAGAAGAACAAGTCCACCTTCCAATATGCACAGGGCTCAGAAACTGGACAGAGGTGGAGAGACATTTTCCAATTAAATTAAGAGGAGGGGTGATCCCAAGATGATGGAAGAATAGGATGGGGAGACGACTTTCTCCCCCACAAACTCATCAAAACAATTTTTTTAAAAAAACATCATTTGAATGGGGAGTAACTTCCACAAAACAACTTCTGAATGCTGGCAGAATACACCAGGCTTTCAGAAAGGGAGCCCAATCTCTTCAAAATCAAGACAAAAATCCCTCATTTTTCATCAGAAAACCTATTAGTTTGTCCTTTGGGGGAAATTACAGAGTGAAAGTGAAAGCCTCTCAGTCGCATTAGACTCTTTGTGACCCCATGGATTATACAGTCCATGGAATTCTCCAGGCCAGAATACTGGATTGGGTCGACTTTCCCTTGTCCAGTGGTACTTCCAGGGAATCTTCCCAATTCAAGGATCAAACCCAGGTCTCCTGCATTGCAAGCAGATTGATTCTGTACCAGCTGAGTCACAGGGGAAGCCCAGAATATTGGAAGGTGTAGCCTATCCGATCTCCAGGGGATCTTCCTGACCCAGGGATCGAACCAGGGTCTCCTGCATTGCAGGCAGATTCTTTACCAACTCAACTATCAGGGAAACCCGATTTGCACAGTAATGCAGTCCCAAAGGTGGAGAAGCCCAGTTGCGTGGGCCTACATCTGCCCAACTGGCCAACAGGGGTCCCTGTTGCAAGCACCTGGTGTCTTGGTAGTTGCTGCTAGCTTAGGACAGATTCTGGACTGGAAAATGGGATGTCACTGAGGGTTCTGTACTCAGATCAGCTAGCTGACTGACGCTTGCCCTGGGTCGACAAGCTGTTCTTTGGGAAGCTCTGTGACTCAAATCTCTTCCCAGCTAAGAGTATATTAGTTCAGAAGTGTTTTCATGGAAAAGGAGGGTGAGGGGGGAAGCAGTTTGAGTCTTCTGGTACTTTACGCTGGATGCCCAGAGGAGGAGTGCCATTTCCAATCTGCCCTTTTTTTGTGAAAGTGTGCCTCAGGGAAGGTCTGAGGGGGACAGGTTCCCCAGGAGGACTAGGTAACCTCCACACAGGCTCAGGACTATGTTTACAGCTACTGCAGTGACACAGCAATGGTTCTGACCATTTGTCTGAGCCTATATATCCTCATTTGCAAACTGTGATGAATACCCTCTGCATAAGATTAGCACAGGGATTAATGCCATCACTCTGTTATAATGCTTGGTATATAGTAAGGGCACAAGAATGTTAGCTGATTTTCTCCCTCCATATTCTTGTTGGAGTCTATACACTCTAAGACCTACTTTAGGGAATCTCTCAGTAAAGTTTAAGGGTTGGATATTGAAGTCAAACTATCAATCAGCTATCAAACTTCAGGCACAAGTGTCCATTTGGTCTGTAGCCTCTTAAGAATTACATCATAGAAAACTTAAGTCTAATGTGTAAGCTTTCTAATAATATGCCCACATGCCTGCATGGAGAACTAAGCTCTACTGAAAGGTAGGTAGGAGGAGGTAACTAAAATCTGCTATGTAACTCAATTGAAAGCAATGAACTAGTTGTACAAGGATATGGAAAGTTCAAAAAGTATATATGGCAAATAGACAAGCTAAACTTTAGCCTAGCATTCAGGGTCTGCAATTTACCCACCAGGGATCGTAAACAGTGTTTAACCTGGCCCGTAAGAAGCTTCGGGGTTTCTCCTTCTGCTTTCAATCCCAAAGGCACACTCAGACCACCTAAACTCATCAGGAAGCTGACCGGTCTTAGGGAAGACAGAATTATTGTTCAATATTTTATACTTGAGCCTGAAGTAAGATCATGGATGGCAAGTGTTTTTTCAGGTATAAAAAGGTATACACACAAGGGGTTATCATAACATCATCAAGATATACTACTGGATGCAAGCAAGTTGAACTTAAGAAGGGCAAAATAATGAACAAATCAAAAGCTTAAGGGAGGAAGTGAGGGAAGAAAAGCCATCAACTTGGGGCAACTGGGGATAGTCAGACTTGTTCAGGAGTCATCACTTCTTCTCAGCATGGATGAAGTAAAAGAAAATATAAGTATCCTTGACACTGGCAACACACACTCAATACAGCGAGCAGTCAGAGGGTCTTGGAGAGGGCGATTGCTCCAGGCATGGGAATAGTCCAGATCAATGTTTCTTCTGGAGGAAAGGCAGACTAGGCTTGTAGGTAGTGGAGGGCTTCATTGCTACCCATTCCCACTGCCTTCAAGGGAGATACTCTGTCCTGTTCTTCTAGTTGAACAGGTGCTAAGGCTGATGGGCTGTCAAGATTACCAGGCCCCATGAAACTCAGACACTGGGATCAATTCCACTAGTTTTTAACATAAAAACCTGTTTTTAAGCAGAGTCAACCATGTGGCCCAGAGGCTGCCCAAGGACCAGGACAGCACCATCACTTCCCACACATGCTCACTTATCCTGAACTTTACCTGGTGCTGGTCCACAGCTATATATCTTGTTTTACTGAATGTCTTAGCTGTTGAGTCCTGATCTGATGCTATCTGAGCAATGGTGGAGGCAGCCCAGGGTACTGTGGCAGAGAACCTGAATCTGAAGTCATGTGTTGAGGTATTAGTTGTGCCACTACAAGCTAAGTGCTTCTCCATTTCCTTTTCCTTTGTATGTCTTTACCTCCTTGTCCCCAAATGGGCTAACGACCTAGCAGGGCAACTAGGGGGCTTAGCTGAGGTGCCTCATGGAAGGTGCTCCTTGAGAGGAAGAGAGAGTCGCTTCTGTAGCTTGCAAATGTCCGTGGGGAAGGTCTTCATCTGTACCACCTAAGACTTCAAAATGTTACAGGGCATAGGGATTCAAGGACTAGGTCCCCTAAACATAAAAGTTAACCTTTGACCATTAGCTCCCCATTTCACCTCCTCTCCAAACTCCTGTAAACCACCATTCTACTCTCTTCTAAGGACTTTGCTATTTTAGATTTCTCGTATAAGTGGTACTAAGAAGGGTTTGCCCTTCTCTGTCTGGCTTACTTCGCTTAGCATAATGTCCTACATTTTCATCCATGTTGCTGCAAATAACAGGATTTCCTTCTGTTTATAAAGTCTGTATCATATCCCACTTTAATGTATATCCCACATTTTCTTTATCCACTAGTCAATGCATATTTAGATTGCTTCCATGTTTTGACAATTGTCAATAATGCAGCAGTGAACAGGCAGTGCAGAGACTGCTTTGAGATCCTGATTTCAATGCCTTTGTGTCTATACAAAGTGAAAGAGGAGAGCGAAAAGTTTTGCTTGAAGCTCAACATTCAGAAAATGAAGATCATGGCATCTGGTCCCATCACTTCATGGGAAATAGATGGGGAAACAGTGGAAACAGTGTCAGACTTTATTTCTTTGGGCTCCAAAATCACTGTGGATGCTGATTGCAACCATGAAATTAAAAGACGCTTACTCCTTGGAAGGAAAGTTATGACCAACCTAGATAGCATATTAAAAAACAGAGACATTACTTTGCCAAACAAGGTCCGTCTAGTCAAGGCTATGGTTTTTCCCGTGGTCATGTATGGATGTGAGAGTTGGACTGTGAAGAAAGCTGATCGCCGAAGAATTGATGCTTTTGAACTGTGGTGCTGGAGAAGACTCGAAAGTCCCTTGGACTGCAAGGAGATCCAACCAGTCCATTCTAAAGGAGATTGATCCTGGGTGTTCATTGGAAGGACTGATGCTGAAGCTGAAACTGCAATACTTTGGCCACCTCATGTGACAAGTTGACTCACTGGGAAAGACTCTCATGCTAGGAGGAATTGGGGGTGGGAGGAGACAGGGACGACAGAGAATGAGATGGCTGGATGGAATCACCGACTCGATGGACATGAGTTTGTGTGAACTCCGGGAGTTGGTGATGGACAGGGAGGCCTGGCATGCTGTGATTCATGGGATAGCAAAGAGTCGGACATGACTGAGCAACTGAACTGAACTGAACTGATACATAGAAGTGGGATTGCTGGATCATAGCATAGCCTTATTTCTAATATTATGCTTGACTTTGGTGTCAGGGTAATGCTGGTTTCATATAATGAGCTTGGAAGTGTTATTTCTTCTATTTTTGGAAGAGTTTAAGAAGGATTGGTATTATTTTTTCTTTAAATATTTGGCAGAATTGCCTGTGAAGACCTGGCCTTGGGTTTTTCTTTTTTGAGAGGTGTTTGGTTACTGATTCAATCTATTTATTATTTGATCTCTCCAAGCTTTCAATTTCTTCTTGGTTCCATCTTAGTACGTTGTATGTTTCTAGGAATGCATGCGCTTCTTCCCAGTTATCTAGTTTATTGGTATTTAATTGTTGTTAAGTTTCTAATAACTTTTTGCTTAAGTCCAAGAATCAGGAAAACAGACTGTTCTTTGCCAAACCACATGTCACAGTCTCTGTACCTCTACTCCTGAGTCAAATCTGCATTTGCTCAGACAGAAGGGCTTCCAACACCTTGCATTTTGTTCCTTTTCATCAATGTTTTGGGCTCCTCTCTACCTCAGCCACTGCTCTGGCCAGACTCTATGTGGACTAGCAGCCTCAGCATTGTCTGGACTTGTTTGACAAGCCAATTATCAGGTCCCACCCAGATGGACTGAGTTAGAAATCTTACTGGGGCCCGGCACTCTGTCTTAAGAAGCCCTTTAGGGGATAGTGAAGTGTGAGTCACATGCTCCAGTGTTAGAACTGCTGCTATAGACCTCATCACAACCAATAAGTCATTTGTCCATCTCCTTGACTTCCATGGCCTCCAACTCACTAGGATAGTCTCTGCCATTGCCTCACTGTTCAGTTCAGTTCAGTTCAGTCGCTCAGTCTTGTCCGACTCTCCGTGATCCCATGAATCACAGCACGCCAGGCCTCCCTGTCCATCACCAAATCCTGGAGATCACTCAAACTCATGTCCACAGAGTCGGTGATGCCATCCAGCCATCTCATTCTCTGTCGTCCCCTTCTCCTCCCGCCCCCAATCCCTCCCAGCATCAGAGTCTTTTCCAGTGAGTCAACTCGTCGCATGAGGTGGCCAAAGTATTGCAGCTTCAGCTTTAGCATAAGTCCTTCCAATGAACACCCAGGATTGATCTCCCTTAGAAAGGACTGGTTGGATCTCCTGGCGGTACAAGGGACTCTCAAGAGTCTTCTCCAACACCACAGTTCAAAAGCATCAGTTCTTCAGCGCTCAGCTTTCTTCACAGTCCAACTCTCACATTCATATATGACCACGGGAAAAACCATAGCCTTGACTAGACGGACCATGGTTGGCAAAGTAATGTTCCCTTAAGCACAGACTAAACCATGCCAACTCACCTGGCATAGCCGCTGGCCCAGTAAATGCTAGTGTCCCTGTTTCACCTCTGTGGCTGAGCCTGGCTATGGAACAACACACTACATGCTAACTGGTCTCCAAAGGAATGCACAAGTCCTCCCCTCAAGCAGATTCTTCAGGGTCTGTCCACCCTCTTTGTCTCTAAGACAATTTTCAAATCCTCCCCTTTCTTTTCAATTGTCCAACACCCTTCCCCAACCCGCGATGGTGATCCTGATTTCTCACTCACTGAGGAAGACAGAGGCAACTACTGAAGAAGGTCCTCATCCTTCCACCTGCCAACCTGGGAACCTCTCTATAATGACCCACAGATTCAGCATTTTCTGTCCCTGCCATGTGTTAACTGGGACTCATCTTTCTCTCCTCCAGATATACATCAGGATCACTATCAGCATTCTTTTCTCCTGAAATCAGTGTCTGTTTGCTATTTTTACCACTCCCATCAGCATAAACCCATGCCTGGCACCTCTGCCCCACTGCCCACTTGCACTGCTCTCTTATAAAGCCAACCTATCAGGAGAGTGTTTCAGAATGACTCTGTCCATTCCCACATAAGTCCACTCCAGTCAGGCTTCTATCCCCATCACTCCACCAAAGCTATTCCAACTGAGGTCATCAATGACCACCATGCTGCAAAATTAAAGCACAGTCCTCAAGCTTCATCCCATTCAATCTTTGAGCAGTGTGACTATCTTTGTGACCACTGTCATCTGTGGAGAAACTGTCACTTGGGGCATTATATTCTGTGTTATTTCTCATCCACCTCTATAGACCCTCTCCTCTTCCCATACTCTAAATCCTAGAAAGACACAAGTGCTCAGCATCAGCCCCCATCCCCATCTACTCATATCCTAGATGATTTCATCAGACCTGGCCTTTCACTGAAACACAAATGCACATATCCATATGGTCACAAGAGCTCCCCATGTAGCTCTCCCTGAAACTGCACTCATCTACACCTTCCCTTTGCTTAAACCTGCCCCCCCCCCACCGCCTAATATTTCCCTTCTCAGCAAAAGGCACCTTCATCCTTTCAGGTAATGGCTGGGTTCCAAACTTTGGGGTGTCCTTTGACTCCTCTCATTTTTTCACACCCCACAAACTACCAGCTTTATTTTCAAATAATATCCCCAATCTAGCCACCATCTTGACATCTGCCATGCCAACTCCCTAATCAAGTGACTGTTTTCTCTAGCTTGAGTTAGACCTTTCTTTCTACCACTTGAACCATCTAGTAGGTTCCAACTTCATTTATAATGAAATCTAAAATCTCTCTGGGTCCTCCAACACCTACATGTCCAGTTCTTGAGCGTCCTTGTGACTTTATCTCCTACCACTAATCTCTCACTCACACCATTCCAGCCATGTAAGCTAAAATACTAAAATACTCCATGCTCTTGCCCTGAGGATTTTGCACTTATTGGCCCTCTGTTGGGAATAGTCTTTCCTTATAAGACTGCTTTTGTTTCCCTCACAGTATTAAGCACATAGAATTGCCAACACTCATTAACTCCCTTAGACTTGAGAGCTCACTTAGCTCCCGCTTATGCATAGCCCCTAAGATGGAGCATGGGCATATAGAAATCTAGCCTTCTGCACATTCTCTGAAACCAAAAGGAATCTCCAGCACTGGATTACGTTCTCAGCAGCAATACCACTCTTCCTTACCTTAAAGCAATAGTCACGGCAGCAGATACCAAGGTGTTCTAGGGTGATCTTTGGACAGTCTCAGATCTCCCAGTTGCAGTAAGATCTCCCGCTTGTTCTGGAAAATGAAAAAGAAGAATACATGGTCAGGCTGGTATGCAGACTACTGATGTGATTAAGTCAGACTCTGTGCTTTGATGCAGGCAACCTGACATCTTTACCTGTGGTGTGCAACTGGCCATGTATAGCCTTGGGCCATGTTGGACCTCACCATTGTAGACTGTCACACTTTTTCCAGAAACCAGTCAAATATCTTCACCCTACTTTCTCTCTCATGTGCGTGGACACTGCAATGTGATTTGTATTCTAGGCAACTTGCTTCTCCCTTTCCCCTGCCAAACATATCTGCATAGTGGGCTGTTCCCCTCTGGAATGGGAAGACACATGTCTTCTCCTACAGGAGACATGTCCTTATATGCCCTACCTGGCTCCCTGTCTTCATGGTCCTTTTCTTCATGCCTGGAACCACTGGGTCCTGCCTGGAATATCACAGGAACAGCAAGGGCCCAAGGACTATCTCAAATTGTGACTGTGGAGCCTGCTGGGACCCCATACTGGAGTCCAAGATACCAACTTGTAGATTGAGTATCTCCCCAGTTCCAGGATCTCTGACTTTGTTCCTGGAGTCACCCCTGCTTTCCTCCTGCAGACAGAACTTGCTGAATGTCCCTGCCTGCCCTGAGGCTGGCCCAGGTCTCGGTTTCTTGACACTGTTGCTAAAGACTTCTGCTCTTGTAAAATGTAAAAATAAAGAAACATGGTCCAAGGGAACAATAAATTTATAAAACAGGAAATTTTAGCAAGCAAAAGAAATCAATCAGCTTTATATATAGGAGAATATCAACAAAAATTTTAACTGAATTCGCTTTAGAAACAGTGGAATCCAGGAGACAGTGAAACAGCATCTTTAAAATGCTGAAAGGGAAAAACAAAATTTCAAACCCGAATTCTATGTACAGGGAACATATACTTCAAGAATGAAGGTGAAATAAGTATATTTTGAGATAGACGAAAGCTAAGAGAATTCATCAACTGATCAGCACTAAAGGAATGCTAAAAGAGGCCTTTCAATCTGAAGAAATATGATAGTAGAAAGAAACCTTGATTTAAAGAATACTAGAAATGGTAAATATATGGGTAAATATTAATATTTTATCTCATTTTTTTGTAACACATGACTTTTTAAAGCAAAAATTTGATAATGTATTACAGGGTTTATAAAATATGCAGTGGATATATATATGGTAACTACACAATAAAGGATAAGGTAGAGGAGGAACACATTTATGTAGTAGAATGGTTCTTACATTTGTGTGCAATATTAAGTCTAAGTAGAAAGTGAAAAGTTAAGGATATATAGTATAATTTCTAGGGCAACCACTAAAATACAATGCAAAGAGGTATAGCCAAAAATATAAAAGATAAATGAAAATGGACTTCTAAAGATTTTTGGTTTACCAGGACGGGAAAGAGAATATAGGAACAAAAATACATGGGACAGGTAGTAGAAGGATAGATCTAGGTCCTAACCATTTGAAAAACTGCGTTCAATGTAAATGGCTAAACACTCTAATTGAAGAATACAATAAAATGAGCAAGATTTTTTTCTGTCAACAAGAAATTCAGTTTAAAAATAAAGACATAAAAGATGGTGGAATGGAAGGACATGCGCTCATCTCCTCCTGTGAGAACACCAAGATCACAACTAGCTGTTGAACAATCATCAACAGGAGAATGCTAGAACCCATCAAAAAGGGATATCCCACATCCAAAGACAAAGAAGAAGCTTCAGTGAGAGGGTAGGAGGGGTGTAATCACAATGAAATCAAATCCCATACCTGCCAGGTTTGTGACCCACAAACTAGACAGCAATGATACCGAAGAAGTTCTCCCACTGTTGTGAAGCTTCTGAACCACACATCAGGCTTCCCAGCCTTGGTATCTGACAAAATGGCCTGGATATCCCCAGATAATCTGACCTTGAAGGCCTTCCACAGGACTGGGGGGAACAAAGGCTCCAGTCGTGGAGGGTACAAACAAAACCTTGGGCACACCAAGACCCAGAGGAAAGGAGCATTGACCTCACAAGAGACTGAACCAAAACTACCTGCTAGGGTTGGAGGGCCTCCTGTGGAGGCGTGGGTCAGCAGGGGCTCAGCATAAGGATGGGCACAGTGGCAGCAGCTGTTCTGGAAATTCCCCCTTGGCATAAGCCATCTTAAATCCTCCCATAGAGCCTTTAGACCCCAGTGCTGAGTCACCTCAGGCCAGTCAAATAACAAGGAGGGACCACAACCCCACCTACCACCAGATACCTACATTGAAGCTTTATTGAGCAAGGCCCTGCCCATCACATCAAAACCCATCTTTTCCCACTGTCAGTCCCTCCATCAGGAACTTTACACGAGCCTTTAAGCCTCCTCCATCAGAGGGCAGACAGAAAAAGAAAGAAGAACCACAATCCCACAGTGGCTAAAAAAAAAAAACCACATTACAGAAAGTTAACCAGGATTAAAAAGCAGAAATTTATCTCCCAGACAAAAGGACAAGATAAAATCCCAGAAAAAAAAAAAAACTAAATGAAGTAGAGATAGGCAACCTTCCCAGAATAATGATAGTGAAGATGATCCAGGATCTCAGGAAATGAATGGAGAAGTTGCAAGAAACGTTTACCAAAGGCCTAGAAGAACTAAAGAACAAACAGATGAATAAAACACTACAAAGAATCAGTAGCAGAATAACTGAAGCAGAAGAAAGGATAAATGACATGGAGGACAGAATGGTGGAAATCACTGACAGAGAACAAAATATAGGAAAAAAGCATGAAAAAAAATTGAAGACAAGCTAAGAGACATCTGTGACAACATTAAATGAGCCAAAATTTGCATTATTGGGGTTTCAGAAGGAGAAGAAGTTCCATAGAGTCCCAGTTCAGCCCAATTCAGTGGCTCAGCCACGTCCGACTCGTTGTGACCCCCTGTATCACAGCACCCCAAGCCTCCCCGTTGATCACCAACTCCTGGAGTTCACTCAAACTCGTGTCCATTGAGTTGGTGATGCCATCCAGCCATCTCAATATCTGTCGTCCCCTATTCTTCCCCCAATCCCTCCCAGCATCAGAGTTTTTCCAGTGAGTCAACTAATCACATGAGGAGGCCAAAGTATTGGAGTTTCAGCTTTAGTATCAGTCCTGCCAATGAACACCCAGGATTGATCTCCTTTACAATAGACTGGTTGGATATCTTTGCAATCCAATGGACTCTCAAGAGTCTTCTCCAGCACCACAGTTCAAAAGTATCAATTCTTCGGTGATCAGCTTTCTTCACAGTCCTACTCTCACATCGATACATGACCACTGGAAAAACCATATCCTTGGTTAGATGTAACTTGATTGGCAAAATGTCTCTGATTTTTAATATGCTATCTAGTTTGGTCATAACTTTCCTTCGAAGGAGTAAGCATATTTTATTTTTTATTTATTAATTTTTATTAATTTATTTTTTTTTATTGGAGGCAAATTATTTTACAATATAATATTGGTTGGTTTTGCCAGACATTGACATGAATTCGCCCCGGGTTTACATAAGTTCCCCCTCCTGAACCCCCCTCCCACCTCCCTCCTCCCTTTATCCTCCCTCTGGGTCATCCCCGCATGCCAGCCCCGAGCATCCTATAACATGCATTGACCCTGAACTAGTGATTCGTTTCACATATGACAACATACGTGTTTCAATGCCATTCTCCCAAATCATCCCACCCTCACCCTCTCCCACAGAGTCCCAAAGACTGTTCTATACATCTGTGTCTCTTTTGCTGTCTTGTATACAGGGTTATCATTTGCATCTTTCTAAATTCCATATATATGCGTTGGTATACTGTATTGGTGTTTTTCTTTCTGGCTTACTTCACTCTGTATAATAGGCTCCAGTTTCATCCACCTCATTAGAACTGATTCAAATGCATTCTTTTTAATGGCTGAATAATACTCCATTGTGTATATGGGCTTCCCTGGTGGCTCAGAGGTTAAAGCGTCTGCCCCCAATGCGGGAGACCCGGCTTCGATCCCTGGGTCGGGAAGATCCCCTGGAGAAGGAAATGGTAACCCACTCCAGTATTCTTGCCTGGAGAATCCCATGGACGGAGAAGCCTGGTAGGCTACAGTCCACGGGGTCGCAAAAGAGTCGGACACGACTGAGCGACGGGACAGGGACAGGTGTCTATGTACCAAAGCTTTCTTATCCATTCGTCTGCAGATGGACATCTAGGTTGCTTCCATGTCCTGGCTATTATAAACAGTGCTGCAGTGAACATTGGAGTACATGTGTCTCTTTCAATTCTGGTTTCCTCGGTGTCTACGCCCAGGAGTGCGATTGCTGGATGATATGGCAGTTCTATTTCCAGTTTTTTGAGGAATCTCCACACTGTTCTCCATAGTGGCTGTACTAGTTTGCATTCCCACCAACAGTGTAAGAGGGTTCCTTTCTCTCCACATCCTCTCCAGCATTTATTGCATGTAGACTTTTGGATAGCAGCCATTCTGACTGGTGTGAAATGGTATCTCATTGTGGTTTTGATTTGCATCTCTCTGATTATGAGGGATGTTGAGCATTTTTTCATGTCTTTATGTCTTCTTTGGAGAAATGTCTGTTTAGTTCTTTGGCCCATTTTTTGATTGGGTCATTTATTTTTCTGGAATTGAGCTGCAGGAGCTGCTTGTATATTTTGGAGATTAATCCTTTATCTGTTGCTTCATTTGCTATTATTATCTCCCATTCTGAAGGCTGTCTTTTCACCTTACTTATAGTTTCCTTTGCTGTGCAGAAGCTTTTGATTTTAATTAGGTCCCATTGGTTTATTTTTGCTTTTATTTCCAATATTCTGGGAGGTGGGTCATGGAGGATCCTGCTGTGATTTATGTCGGAGGGTGTTTTGCCTACGTTCTCCTCTAGGAGTTTGATAGTTTCTGGTCTTACATTTAGCTCTCTAATCTATTTTGAATTTATTTTTGTGTATGGTGTTAGGAAGTGTTCTACTTTCATTCTTTTACAGGTGGCTGACCAGTTTTCCCAGCACCACTTGTTAAAGAGGCTGTCTTTTCTCCATTTTATATTCTTGCCTCCTTTGTCAAAGATGAGGTGTCCATAGGTGTGTGGATTTATCTCTGGGCTTTCTATTTTGTTCCATTGATCTATATTTCTGTCTTTATGCCAGTACCATACTGTCTTGATGATTGTGGCTTTGTAGTAGAGCCTGAAGTCCGGCAGGTTAATTCCCCCAGTTCCATTTTTCTTCCTCAAGATTGCTTTGGCTATTCGAGGCTTTTTGTATTTCCATATAAATTGTGAGATTATTTGTTCTAGTTCTGTGAAAAATATCGTTGGTAGCTTGATAGGGATTGCATTGAATGTATAAATTACTTTGGGTACTATACTCATTTTTACAATATTTATTCTTCCAATCCATGAACATGGTATATTTCTCCGTCTTTAGTGTCCTCTTTGATTGCTTTCAGTAGTGTTTTATAGTTTTCTATGTACAAGTCTTTTGTTTCCTTAGGTAGATATATTCCTAAGTATTTAATTATTTTCATTGCAACAGTGAATGGAATAGTTTCTTTAATTTCTCTTTCTATTTTCTCATTATTAGTGTATAGGAATGCAAGGGATTTCTGTGTGTTGGTTTTATATCCTGCAACGTTACTGTAATCATTGATTAGCTCTAGTAGTTTTCTGGTAGAGTCTCTAGGGTTTTCTGTGTAGAGGATCATGTCATCAGCGAACAGTGAAAGTTTTACTTCTTCTTTTCCAATTTGGATTCCTTTTATGTCTTTTTCTGCTCTGATTGCTGTGGCCAAAACTTCCAGAACTATGTTGAACAGTAGAGGTGAGAGTGGGCACTCTGTCTTGTTCCTGACTTTCGGGGAAATGCTTTCAGTTTTTCACCATTGAGGATAATGTTTGCTCTGGGTTTGTCATATATAGCTTTTATTATGTTGAGGTATGTCCCCTCTATTCCCACTTTCTGGAGGGTTTTTATCATAAATGGATGTTGAATTTTGTCGAAGGCTTTCTCTGCATCTATCGAGATAATCATATGATTTTTATTTTTCAGTTTGTTAATATGGTGTATTACGTTGATTGATTTGCGGATATTGAAGAATCCTTGCATTCCTGGGATAAAGCCCACTTGGTCATGATGTATGATCTTCTTAATATGTTGCTGGATTCTGATTGCTAGAATTTTGTTAAGCATTTTTGCATCTATGTTCATCAGTGATATTGGCCTGTAGTTTTCTTTTTTTGTGGGGTCTTTACCAGGTTTTGGGATTAGGGTGATGGTGGCCTCATAGAATGAGTTTGGAAGTTTCCCTTCCTCAGCAATTTTCTAGAAGAGTTTGAGTAGAAGAGATTTTAGCTCTTCTCTAAATTTTGGGTAGAATTCGGCTGTGAAACCGTCTGGACCCGGGATTTTGTTTGCTGGAAGATTCTTGATTACAGCCTCTAGTTCCATGCTTGTGATGGGTCTGTTCAGATTTTCTATTTCTTCCTGGTTCAGTTTTGGAAAGTTGTACTTTTCTAGGAATTTGTCCATTTCTTCCAGGTTATTCATTTTATTGCCATATAATTGCTGATAGTATTCTCTAATAATCCTTTGTATTTCTGTGTTGTCAGTTGTGATCTCTCCATTTTCATGTCTCTCTCACATTGTGTATTTATCTCCCTCTGTATGTCTGTCTCAGTGTTGTGTGTCTCTAAGTGTCTGTGTGTGTCTCCCACTCAGTGTGTATGTCTCTCTCTCTCAGTTGTGCGTGTCTCTCTCTCAGTCTTTTTTGTGTCTCTCAAAGTGTGTGTCTCTCTCAGTGTTTGAGTGTGTCTCACTCTCTGTATGTTGCTCTCGCTCTCCATGTGTTTGTGTCTCTCTCTCAACGAATGCGTGTCTCTTCCTGTATGTGGGTGTCTCTCTCTCATTGTGTGTGTCTCTCTCAGGTTGTGTCTGTGTGTGTGTGTCACACACAGTATGTGTGTCTATGTGTGTCAGCATGAGACACACACCCAGAGACACACAACCTGAGAGACACACACACACTGATAGACACACACAAGAGAGAGAAACATACACACCGAGAGAAACAAACAAACTGACACAGTGTGTATGTCTCTGTGTGTCTCTGTGTGTATCTCTGTGTGTGTTCCTCTCTGTGAGTGTGTGTCTGTATGTGTCTCTCTCAGTGTGGGTGTCTATGTCTCAGTTGTGTGTGTCTGTCAGTGTATGTGTGTGTCTCTGTGTGTATCTCACTTTGTATATGTGTCTCTCCCAGAGTGTTTGCTTCATTCTCTCTCAGGGTGTATATATCGATGTGTTTGTGTGTCTCAGTGTGTGTGTCTCTCTCCCAGTGTGTGTGTCTCTCTTAGTGTGAGTGTGTCTCACAGTGTGTTTTTCTGTCTCTCATTCTGGATGTCTCTTTTTCTGTCTCAATGTGTGTATGCGTGTCAGTCTCAGTGTGTGTGTGTCTCAGTACGTGTGGGTGTTTCTGTCTCAGTGTGGCTCTGTGTGTGTGTTTCTCAGTGTTTGTGTGACTCTCTCAGTGTGCAGGTCTCTCTCAGTATGTGTTTGTCTCTCAGTGTGTGATTCGCTCTCTCAGTGTGGATGTCTCTTCTCTCTCAATATATGTCTCTCTCTGAATGTGTATGTCTCTCAGTGTGTGTGTGTGTCTTTCAGTGTGTGTATCTATGTGTCTCTGTGTGTCTCTCAGTGTGTATGTCTCTCTCAGTATGTGTGTGTCTCTCTGTGTGTTATTCTCTCTCTCAGTGTGGATGTCTCCTTTCTCTCAATGTGTGTGTGTCTCTCTATATATCTGTTTGTCTCTCAGTGTATGTGTGTCACAGTGTGTGTGTTTCTATATGTCTCTGTGTGACTCTCAGGTTTCGTGTCTCTCTCACAGTGTGTATGTCTCTCTGTGTTTGTGTGTGTCTTTCAGTGTGTGTGTTTGTCTCTCTCTGTATGTGTAAGTCTCTCAATGTGTGTGTGTCTCTCAGTGTGTGTCTCTATATGTCATTCTGTGGATCTCTCAGGGTTTGTGTCTCTCTCTCAGTGTGTATTTCTCTCTCAGTGTGTGATTCTCTGTCTCCGTGTGGAAGTTGCACTCTCAGTGTGTGTGTGTTTCACTCTCAGTGTTTGTGTGTGTGTTTATATTTTTTGTTCATTCTCCAACAGTGTGTATGTATCTCTTAGTGTGTATATCTCAGTGTGTGTTTGATCTCTCAGTATGGATCTCTCTCTCTGTGTCTCTCTCTGTATGCATGTGTCTTTCAGTGTGTGTGTGTCTCAGTGTGTGCGTCTTTATGAATCACTGTATGTCTTTCTCAGTGTTTGTGTCTCTCTCTCAGTGTGTATGTCTCTATCAGTGTGTGATTCTCTGTCTCTGTGTGGATGTCCCTGTCTTTCTCAGCGTGTGAGTGTTTCTCTTTCAGTGTGTTTGTGTGTCTTTATATTTTGTGTTCACTCTTCAACAGTTTGTATGTCTCTCTCAGTGTGTGTGTGTGTGTCTCAATATGTGTCTTCATGTGTCGCTGTGTGTGTTTCTCAGTGTTTGGGTCTCTCAGTGTGTGTGACTCTCAGTGTGTGTATCTCTCTCTTAGTGAGGATGTCTGCGTGTGTGTCTGTCTCTGTATGTGTGTGCCTCTGTGCGTGTGTCTTTATGTGTCACTGTGTGTCTCTCTCAGTGTGTATGTATTTCTCAGTGTGTGTGTTTCTCTCACTCAGTGTGGACATCTCTCTCTCAGTGTGTGTGTGTGTCACTGTGTGTGTGTGCGTATCCCTCTCAGTGTTTGTCTCTGTGTGTCTCTCAGTTGTGTATGTTTTCTCTCAGTGTGTTTCTGTCTCTCTGTGTATGTCTGTGTGTTTCTCAAAGTGTGTCTGTGTCTCTCAGGCTGTGTGTGTTTCTCTGTCTCAGTGTGTATGTTTCTCTCTCCCTCAGTGTGTTTGTGTGTCTCTCAGTGTGTGTGTCTCTGTAATTTTCTATTTTGCTCTTCCTGTGTGTGTTTCTCTCTCAATGTGTGTGTGTCTTTCTTTCAGTGGGATTCTGTCTTTCTGTGTGAGTCTCTCACAGTGTCTGTGTGTGTCTCCCTCACTGTGTATGTGTCTTAATATTTCTCTGTCAGTGTCTGTGTGTGGCTTTCATTGTTTGTGTCTCTCTCTCATTATGTATGTATCTATCTCTCTGAGGTTTTGTGTCTCTCAGGGTATGTGTGTCTTTCTCTCTGTCAGGCCAAGTGTGTGTTTTTCTCAGTGACTGTCTCTGTGTGTTTCTTGTTTTACTCTCTCTCTCTGTATATGTGTGTGTCTGAGTGTGTGTGTGTGTCTCAGTGTGCTTCTTCTCTCTGTGTGTGTATGTTTATCTCATTGTGCTTGTGTCTCTCTCTGTATGAATTTCTCTCTCAGTCTGTGTGTCCCTCTGTGCCTCTGTGTGTCTCTGCTTCTGTGCCTCTCAGTGTCTGTGTTTCTGTGCATGTGTTTCTCTCTCAATATGTGTGTGCTGTCAGTGTGTGTGTTTGTCTCTCTCTCAATTTGAGTGTCTCTCTCTCATTTCTGTGTTTGTCTTTCTGTCTTCTGTGTGTGTGTATATCCCTTTCAGTGTTTTTCTTCATGTGTCTCTCAGTGTGTGTGTGTTCTAGTCTCACAGTTGTATGTTTCACTCTCTCACAGTATGTGTGTGTCTCTCAGTATATTTCCATCTCTTTGTGTGTCTGTGTGTTTTTCATTATGTGTTCGTGTATCTCAGGCTGTGTGTGTTTCTCTGTCTCAGTGTGTATGTTTCTCTCTCCCTCAGTGTGTGTGTGTCTCTCTCTCAGTGTGTGTGTGTCTCTATAATTTTTGTTTGTCACTCAGTGTTTATGTGTGTTTTTCTCTCTCAGTGAGTGTTTGTCTCTATGTGTGTCTGTCTCTCAGTGTGTATGTGTCTCTCTCTCACTGTGTGTGTCTTATTGTTTCTCTGACAGTGTCTGTGTGGTTTCCAGGGTGTATGTACCTCTCTCAGTGTGTATGTGTCTATCTCTCTGTGATATTTTGTCTCTCAGTGTTTGTGTCTATCACTGTGAGGGCTTCTGTGTTGTGTGACTCTCAGGGTGTGTGTGTGTCTGTATTTCTGTGTGAGTGTGTGTGTCTCTCTCAGTTACTATGTTACTCTCTTAGTGTATTTGTCTCTCTCTGAGTATGTTTCTCTCATTGTGTTTGTGTCTCTTTCTTTATGTGTTTGACCTTAGTCTGTGTGTGTCTCTCTTTGTATCTCTGTGTGTATCTTTTTCTCTGTCTCCCAGAGGGTCTGTGTGTGTGTGTGTCTCTCTCAGTGTGTTTCTGTGACTCTCTCTAACAGTGTGTGTTCATCTCTCAGTTGTAAGTAACTCTCACTGTGTGTCTGTGTGTGTCTCTCAGCGTGTGTGTCTCTGTGTGTGTGTCTCTGTAATTTTGGGTTTGTTTCTCTCTCAGTGTGTGTCTGTCTCTCTGTGTGTTTCTCTCTGTGACTCTCACAGTGTCTCTGTTTGTGTGTCACTCAGTGTCTCTCTCAATGTGTGTGTTTCTGTTTCATAGTGTGTCTGTCTCAGTGTTGTGTGTGTCTTTCTTAGTGTCTGTGTGTCTCTCTCTCTAACTGTGTGTCTCTCTCACTGTGTGTCTGTCTTTCTATGTGTTTCTCTTTCAGGGTCTGTGTGTCACTCTCAGTGTGTGTGTTTCTCTCTTAGTGTCTATCTTTCTGTGTTTTTGTGTCTGTCAGTTTGTGTCCCTCTCTGTCTGTCGCTCTCTCTCAATGTGTATTTGTCTTTAATTTTGTGTGTGTGTCTGTCAGTGTGTGTCTTTGTCAATGTGTGTATTTCTCTCTCAGTGTGCAAATTCTGTGTGTGTGTGCCTCTCAGTGAGTGTTTGCCTCTCTCTCAATATGTGTGTCTCTCTTTTTCAGAGTTCCTGTCTCTCTCTTTCTGTTTATGTGTGTCTGTGTCTCAGTGTGTGTGTGTTTGTCATTGTGTGTGTGTTTCTCTCAGTGTGTATGTTTCTCTCCTCTGTGTGTGTCTGTATCTGGATGTCTGTGTCTCATGTGTTTCTTTGTTTTTCTCAGTGTGTGTGTGTGTGTGTCTCAGTTTGTATATGCTATATCTCTATGTGTCTCTCTGTCACATGTGTTTGTCTTTCTCAGTGTGTGTTATACTCTGTGTGTGTCTCATAGTATTTGTGTCTCTCTGTGTATATGTCTCTCTCAGTGTGTTTCTCTCTCTCAGTGTGGATGTCTCTCTCTGTGTGTATCTCTCTATGTTATGTGTTTACTCTTTCACAGGGTGTGTGTCTCTCTCATGTGTGTGTCTGTGTATGTGTGTCTCTAAGAGTCCTTGCCTCACTCTCAGTGTGTGTGTGTGTATCACTCACTGTTTGTATATGTGTCTCTCACAATGTGTGTCTCTGTGTGACTCTTTCATTGTCTCTGTGTGGCTCTCAGTGTGGATGTCTCTCTCTGTGTGTATCTCTCTATGTTATGTGTTTACTCTTTCACAGGGTGTGTGTCTGTCTCATGTGTGTGTCTGTGTATGTGTGTCTCTAAGAGTCCTTGCCTCACTCTCAGCGTGTGTGTGTATCACTCACTGTTTGTATATGTGTCTCTCACAATGCGTATCTCTGTGTGACTCTTTCATTGTCTCTGTGTGGCTCTCACTGTGTGTGGCTCTCAATGTGTGTATGTCTGTCTCATTGTGTGACTGTCTCATAGTGTTATGTGTCTCTTTCTTAGAGTCTGTGTGCGTCTCACTCAGTGTGCAAGTGTGAGTCTTGCTCTCTGTGTGTATACTTCCCTCCCTCTGAGTGTGTGCTTGTTTCACTTTCAGTGAGGGTGTGTCTCTTCCAGTATGTGTGTGGCTCTCTCAGTGTGTGTGCGTTGCTATGTATGTGTCAGTCTGTCAGTGTAAGTGTGTACGTGCCTCTTTCATTGTGCGTGTCTCTCTCAGTGTGTATGTGTCTGTCAATGAGTATGTATGTGTCTGTGTGTGTGACTCATTTTGTATGTGTGTTCCTCACTCAGTGTTTGTGTTTTTGTTCTCTCTCTATGTTTATGAGTGTGTCTCTCACTGTGCGTGTCTCTATGTGTCACTGTGTTTCTCTCTGATTGTATGTGACTCTATCTTTGCGTGCATGTCTTTCTCAGCATGTGTGTCTCTCTGTGTGTTTTTCTCTCTTTCAGTGTGTGTGTCTGTGTCTCCTTCTCTGTGTGTCTCTCCTTCCATATATATATGTCTCTCAGTGTCTTTGTGTGTGTCTCTCAGTGTGTGTGTATCTCTCTCAGTGTGTTTGTCTCTCTGTGTGTGTCCCTCTCAGTGTGTGTGTCTGTTTGTTTGTGTGTGTCCTCATTCTCTGTTTGTGTCTTGGTGTGTGAGTGTCTCTCAGTGTGTGTGTTAGTTTGTGTGTCTCTCTCAGTGTGTGTGAGTGTCTGTTTGTGTGTCTCTGTGGGTGTGTGTCTCTCAGTTAGTGAATGTCTCATTGTATGTGTTTCTCTGTGTCTCTTTACGTCTGTGTATATGTGTGTGACTCATTGTGTGTGACTCTGTGTTTCTCAGTGTGTGTTTGCTTGTGTGTCTGTCAGAGTGTTTGCAAATGTCTATCACTCAGTTTGGGTGTATTTATGTTTGTGTATATCTGTTAGTGTGCATGTGTATGTCTCTCAGTGTGTGTGTCTCTGCTTGTATCTCAGTGTTTGTGTCTCTCTCTCAAAGTATACATTTCTCTAAGTGTGTGTGTCTCTCATTGTGAGTTTCTCTCTTTGTGCATGTCTCTCTTTCTCAGTGTGTGTGTGTGTGTCTCTCAGTGAGTGTGTCTCTGTATGATATGTGTGCAAACTCACACAGTGTGTGTCTAACTCTCATACAATGTGTCTCTCTTACTATAAGTGTGTCTCCCAGTGTGTTTATCTCTCTCAAAGTGTGGATGTTTATCTCTCTCTCAGAGTGTGTATTTCTGTATGTGTGTATTTCTCATTGTGTGTCAGTGCTTCTCTCTCTGTGTCTTTGTCTCTTGGAGCATGTGTATATCTATCTCTCTGGGTGTGTGTGTCTCTCTCTCAGTGTGTGTGTGCATCTCTCTATATATGTATATGTCTCTCAGTGTCTCTCGGTGTGGCCCTCAGTGTGTATGTCTCTCAGTGTGTGCATCTCTGTATGTGTGTGTCTCTCAGTTTATGTGGCTGTCACTGTCTCAGTGTGTGTTTCCCTGTGTGTGTGCCTCTCAGTGTATGTGTGTCACTCTTCAGAGTGTGTGTCTCTCAGTGTATGTGTGTCTCTCTCAGGGTGTGTGTGTGTCTCACCCTCAGTGTGTGTGTCTCTGTGTGTACCTCTCAATGTGTGTTTCTCCCTCTCAATTTGTGTGTATATCTGTCACTGTGTGTGTGTTTCTATATGTCTCTGTGCATGTCTCTCAGTGACTGTGTATCTCTCTGTGTTTAAGTCTCTCTCAGTATGTGTGTCTCTCAGTGTCTGTGTGTCTCTCTTTCTGTATGTCTATATCTCTCAGTGGGTGTGTTTCTCTCAGTGTGTGTGTTTCTATGTGTCTCTGTGTGTCTCTCAGTGTTTGTATTTCACTCTCAGTGTGGGTCTACCTGTCTGTCTCTGTGTGCCTTTGTGTCTCCTGTGTGTATCTCACTCTGCATGTGTGTGTCTCTCCCTTTTGGGTGTGTTTCTCTCAGCGTGTATTTATATGTGTGTCTCTGTTTGTCTCTCAGTGTTTGTGCCACTCATTATGTTTCTGTCTCTCTCTGTGTATGTGACTCTTTGTGTGTCCCTCTCTCATTGTGTGTGTGTTTGTGTGTCTCTCTCTCAGTTTGTGTGAATGTCTTTGTGTGTGTCTCTGTGGGTGTGTCTCTTACTCAGTGACTGTATCTTTGTGTGTGTTACTGTGTGTATGTCTATGTATATGTGTGTCTATCAGTGTGTGTGGTTGTGTCTGTTTCTCTCTCAGCGTGTGTGTGTCTCTCATTGTGTTTGTATATGCCTCTCTCTCAATGTGTGTGTGTGTGTCTCTCTCAGTATGTGGGTTTCTGTCAGTGTTTATATGTGTGTCTGTCTCTATGTGTCTCTTTGTGTGTCTCTCAGTGTTTGTGTCTTTCAGTGTGTATGCCTCTCTCAGTGTGTGTCTCACTATGTGTTTCTCTCTCATTGTGGATGTCTCTTTCTCAGTGTTCTGGTTCTCTCTCAGTGAGTGTGTCTCTGTGTGTCACTCTGTGTGTGTCTCTAAGTCTGTGTGTGTTTCTCAGCATGTGTGTTTCTCTCTCTCAACATTTATGTCTCATTGTCTCAGTGTGTGTGTGACTTTCCCTCTGTGTGTGAGTCTCTCTGTGTCTGTGCCTCTCTCTCGCAGTGTGTGTCTCTCTGATTCTGTGTATCAATCCTTTGTGTTTGTGTCTCTGTCTGTATGCATATATGATTTATTGTGTATGTGTCTCTCATTGTATATGTGTCTCTGTGTGTCTCATGGGTGTCTCTCAGTGTGTGTGTCTCTGTGTGTCTCATGGGTGTCTCTCAGTCTGTGGGTCCATCTCTGTGTGTGTTTGTCTATCAGTGTGTGTGTGTTCTCTGTATTCATGTCTCTATATGTGTGTGTATCTCTCAGTGTGTTTGTCCCACTCTCTCAATGTGTATGTCTCTATGTTTCTGCTGTGTGTTTCTCTCAGTGTGTGGGTCTACGGTGTGTGTGTGTCTCTCAAGTGTGTGTGTGTCTCTCAGTGCTTTTGTCTCTTTCTCAGTGTGTGACACTGTGTGACTGTCTCTGTGTGTCTCTCAGTGTGTGTGTGTCTTTAAGTATGTATGTGTCTCCCTCAACATTTGTGTCTCTCTCAGTGTGTGTGTGTCTATCAGTGTCTGTGTCTTTGTGTCTCCGTGCATATTTCTCTCAGTGTATATGTCTTTCTGTTTGTTTGTGGTCCTTTGTGTCTCTCTGTGTATGTCTCTCAGTGTCTTTGTGTCTCTGTGCATATTTCTCTCAGTCATATGTGTCTCTCTCCTAGTGTGTGTTCCTTTGTGTCTCTCTGTGTGTGTCTCTCAGTATGTATGTGTCTTTCAATGTGTATGTCTCTTTCTGGATGTGTGTATATCTCTCACTGTGTGTATCCATCTCTGTTTGTGTCTCTCTGTGTGTTTGTGTTCTCTCTGTTTGTGTGTGTCTCATTCAGTGTGTGTGTGTGTCTCTCTCTTTTTGTGTGTGTATCTCTGTGTGTCTGTCTCTCAGTGTGTGTGTGTCACTCCGTGTGTATGTCTCTCTCTCATAGTATGTCTCTCTCTCATAATATGTCTCTGTGTGTCTCTGTGTATGAGTCTTTCAGTGTGTGTGTGTCTCTCTCTTAGTGTGTGTCTGTGTCTATTTCTCAGTGTGTGTGTCTCTCAATATGTGAGACTCTCCCTCAGTGTGAGTGTGTCTCTTTATCTCAGTGTATGTCTATGTGTGTGTGTGTGTGTCTCACTGTATGTCTCTCTTTCAGTGTTTGTGTGTGTCTGTATATGTTTGTCACCCTTAGTGTGTGTGTGTCTCTCTCTCAATGTATGTGTGTGTCTCTCTCTGTATTTGTATGTTTATCATTGTGTCTGTGTGTGTCTCAGTGTGCATGTTTCTGTGTGTGTGTGTCTCTCTTTGTGTGAGTGTCTCTCTCTCCATATGTGTATGGAGAAAGACACACAGAAAGAGACACACACACACACAGACATAACACACACACAGAGTCCCACTCATTGTGAGAGAGATAGACACACAGAGAGACAAACACAGAGACACACACCCTGAGAGATACACACACTGAGTGAGACACACACACACTGAGAGACACAGAGAGAGAGACACACACACACACACCCTGAGACTGACACATAAATACTGAGAGACACACCCACAGACACACCGAGACACAGACACTGAGAGTGAGAAACACACACACTGAGATAGTGAAACACACACACTGAGACACACACACACACACTGAAAGAGACACAGACATTGGGAGAGAGACACAAACACATTGAGTGAGACACATACTCACTGAGGGAAACACACACACTGAGACACACATACTGAGAAAGAGAAACATTCACACTGAGAGAGACACCCACACACTGAGATATAGACAGACACACCGAGAGAGAGACACACAGAATGAAACACACAGTGTCATACAGAGAAAGACAATGAGAAAGATACACACACGCTGATTGACACACACATACAGAGAGAGAAATAAACTGTGAGAATGATACACACCACTGAGACACACATGCTGAGAGACAGACACAAAGTGAGAGAGACACACAGACACATAAACACTGAGAGAGACACACACACACACATGACAAAGGAAGACACACACACTGAGACAGAGACACAAACACTGTGAAAGAGACAGACACACAGACAGAGACACACATAGAAACACAGAGACACACACACTGAGAGAGAAAAACAAACTGAGAGAGACACACACAGAGAGACAAACACACAGAAAGACATTCAGAGACACACACACTGAGAGATGTACAAACAGAGAGAGACACACACTGAGAGTGATAAAGACCCACACTGTGAGACAGACACATGCACACAGAAAGAAAGATACACATACACTGAGAGAGAGAAAAAACTCACTGAGGGAGAGACACACCCACACTGAGACAGAAACACACACTGAGAGAGACACATACACTGAGAGAGAGAAAGACACACACACTGAGAGAGACACACACAAACATTTCACATTTTGAGACATACTGAGAGAGAAACACACAAACGATGAGAGACAGAAACATGCACACACACACACTGAGAGACACGCATGTGCACAGAGAGAAATACACACAGAGAGAGACACACACAGAGAGACACATATACTGATAGAGAGAAAAACATACACAATGAGACCGAGAAACACACACAGAGAAAAACACACAAAGATTGAGAAAGACACATACACACTGAGAGAGAGACACACACACACTGAGAGAGACACTCACACACTGATACAGACATACACACACTGAGACACACACAGTGAGAGACACAAACACACACTGAGAGACACACACACTGAGACAGATACACATACACTGAGACAGACACACACTGAGAGAATGAAAGACAGACAAACACTGAAAGAGGCAAAGATACATAAACACTGAGAGAGAGAAACACATACTGAGAGAGAGGGCCACACACTCACTGAGAAACACACACACACACTGAAAGAGAGAGAAACACACATACACTGACAGGCACACAGACACACACAGAGAAACACACACATGGAGACAGACACACACAATGAGAGAGACAACCACAGAATAAGAGTCACGCACACACTGAGAGAGACACACACACACAGAGACTCACACAAAGTGAGAGAGAGAAGAAGACACACTGAAAGAGACAGACACATTGAGAGAGACACAGAGACTGAGACGCACAGAGACACACACATACTGAGACACAGACATACAGAGAGAGAAACAAACACTGTGAGAGAGATAAAACTCTGAGACACACATAGTGAGAGACACACATACATTGAAAGAGAGAAAGGTACATACTCACTGAGAGAGATAAACATACTCTGAGAGAGACACACACAGCCACAGACACACACACACTGAGAGACAGAGTAACACACACACTCTGTCAAGGGCACAGACACACACACACACACAGAATCACACACTCTGAGAGAGAGAAACACAGACACTGAGAGATAGAAACACACAGTGAGAGAGTAAGTCACCAACTGAGGGAGACACACTCACACACACCAAAACAAACACACACACACACTAAGAGAGACACACACACTGAGAGAGACACAGAGAGAGAGAGAGAGGCACACACTGGGAGCAATACACACACACGGTGAGAGAGACACACACTGAGAAAAAGTCACAAACACACATTGAGATACACAAAAACACAGAGAAACACATACACAAACACACTGACAGTCACACAGACACTCAGAGAAACACAAACACAGAGAGACAAACACACTGAGAGAGAGAAAGACACCCACACTGAGGGAGAGAAACATACACACACTGAAACAGAGAGACACACACAGTGTGAGAGAGACACACACAGTGTGAGAGAGACACACACAATGAGAAAAACACACACACAGAGACACACACACTGAAAGGAAAACACACACTCAATGTGAGAGACACACATATACTGAGAAAGACAGACAGACACACAGAGAAAGAGAAGGAACACACACTGAGAAAGAGAAACATACACACGCTGAGAGACATATATACACAATGAGAGAGAGACACAAACGCATTTATGGTCAAACATATACAGAGAGAGACACCCATATTGAGAGACAGAGAAACACACACCCTGTGACAGAGACATACACACTGTGAGAGAGACAGAAACACACAGAAAGACACACACACTGAGAGAGATACACACACCAAGAGAGACACTCACAAAGATAGAGACACACACACACTGAGACAGACAGAGAGAGAGAGAAAGACACAAACACACACACAGAGAAACACAAACTTGCCGAGAGACACACACACAAACTGAGAAACTCATACACTGAGACAGACACATGCAACACAGAAAGAGAGACACGCAGACTGAGAGTAATACACACACACTGAGACAGACACAGTCTGAGACACATACAGAGACACAAAGGGGCACACAATCTGAGAGAAACAAACACCCTGAGTGACACACACACACACTTAGACAGACACACACACTGAGAGAGACACACACACACTGAGAGAGACACACACACTAAATATGAAAGACACATACATACTGAGAGAGACAGACACACACATACTGAGAGAGACAGACACACACATAGAGAAACAAAAAAAACACAGAGAGAGAGAAACATACACACACACTGAGAGACATATATACACAATGAGAGAGACACTCATACACATTGAGAGTCAAACATATACAGAGACAGGGACACAAACACATAGAGAGAGAGAAACATACACACTGAGACCGAGTAACACACACAGACTGAAAGACATACATGTACACTGAGAGAAACATACACTGCAAAAATGCACACACACACACTGAGAGGTAGACAAACAAACTGAGAGACACACACTGAGAAACACCCACACAGGCAGTGAAAGACAAACACATACAGAGACAGACAAAAACTCTGAGATAGACACACGCACATAAACAGTGCACACACATGGAGAGAGAAACATACACATTGAGAGACAAAAACACACACACACCGAGAAATACATAGAAACACACACACACATACACATTGAGAAAGAGACAGACATATACTGAGAGACACAGAGGCAGAACACATAAAGAGACACACAGAGACCCACTGTGAGAGACACACACACTGAGAGACACACTTATACAGAGAAAGACATACACACATTGAGAGAGAAAAAAACACACATTGTGTGACACACACAGACACAAAGAGAAAAACACTGAGAGACAAACACACATACTGAGAAAGATGCACACAATGAGAGACACACACCCACACTGAGACACACACTATACACTGAGAGATACACACAGTGAAAGACACCCACAAAGACACTGAGACACACACACACAGGAAAACTCTCACTCTGAGAAAGAGACACACACACACTGAGAGAGACAAAAACACACTGTGAGACACTGTGAGAGAGACACACATACTGAGACACTCACAGACAAACAGAGACAAACACTGAAAGACACAAACACACTGAGAGAGACACACATATTGCGAGACAGACACACACAATGTGAGAGAGACAGACACATACTGAGAGACACACAGAGACACCCACACACTGAGAAACAAACACACACATTGAGAGCTAGAAACACATACTGAATGACACACACAGAAAGACACTTAGAGAATGATACACACACTGAAAAGACAAACACACAAAGACACTGAAAGGGAGACAAACATAAAGGAACAAACAGAGAGAAAGACACATAGATAGACCCACACAGTGAGAGAGCTACACACACTAAGAGAAACACACTCTGAGAGAGACACACACACTGAAAGAGATACCCATCCTTGAGAGAGGGCTACACACACTGAGAGACACAGCCACTGAGAGAGAGACACAGAAACACACAAAGAAAGACACACACACTGAGAGAGAGACAGTTACACAATGCAAGACACACACACATACTGAGAAAGACACACACACAGAAAGAGAAAGAAACACACAGTAAGAGAAACATACACACACTGACAGATACATATAAACACTGAGAGAGAGACTCACACAATGAGAGACACACACATACAGAGAAAGAGACACACATACATAGAGAGACTCACATACTGTGAGAGAAACACAACCTATACGAACACATACAGAGACAAACACGCAGACCCACAAAAACTGAGAGAGAGAAACACATACTGCGAGACACACATGCACACAGAGAGAAATATACATGCAGAGAAAAACAAACTGAGAGAGAGACACACACAGAAACACACACACTGAGAAAGACACACACACTGAGAGGGAGACATACACTGTGAGACTGACACATACACAGAGAGACACAGACAAACCCTGAGAGAGAGATACACACACTGACAGGCACACACAGAGACACAGTGAGAGAGAGACACACACAGATAAAATACACACTGAGAGAGACACACATTTAGAGAGACACACAAACAGTGAGAGATACAAACACTGAGAGATACACACACTGTGAGAGACCAACACACATTGAGAAATACACAGATTCACACAAACTGATAGACACACATATACAGAGAGACAAACACACACACTGAGAGAGACACACACACTGAGACAGACACAAACACAGTGAGATAGACTCATACATATTGAGAGAGAGACACACACTGAGAGACACAGACACTGATAGAGAAGCAGAAAGACACACACACAGTGAGAGAGAGATACACACTGAGATAGAGACACAAACTGAGAGAGGTACACACACACACACTGAGGGAGAGGGAAATATACACACTGAGTCAGAGAAACACACACGACCTGAGAAACAAACACACAGTGAGAAACACACAACACACAGAGAGACACATACACACCAAGATACAGACACAAACTGAGAGACACACACTTAATGGGAGAGAGAAAAACATATAACTGTGAGGGAAAAAGCCACATACACACTGATAGACACACACAGACATACACTGAGAGGGATGCACACACACACTGAGGGAGAGACACACACAATATGAAAGAGAAATACACAAACTGAGAGAGGGCACGCACACACACTGAGAAAGAGACACACACTGAGAAACAAGCATGGACACTGAGAATGTCACAAAAAACCACGAACAGTAAGAGAGAGGGATACATACAACTAAGAGAGAAAAACAAGCACACACTGGGATACACATACATAAGAGAGAAAAACAAAACACAATCAGAGAGAATGCTCAAACTGACAGAGAGAGACACATGCACACTGAGAGAGAGACACACACTGAGAGACACACACAGAGACACTGAAAGAGATACACAAAGACACACAGTGAGAGAGAGATACATATATCTGAGAGAGAAAAACACATACACACTGAGAGAGTCACAGAAATACACTGAGACACACTTACAGAGAGAGACACACAGAAGCACCCACACAGGGACACACAAACTGAGAGAGACACACACAGACTGAGAGACACTCAGGGAGAGACACAAACACAATGAGAGAAACATACACATAGAGAGAGACAAACACACGAGAGAGAAACATACACATTGAGAGAGACACACACACACACTGAGAGCCACACACTGACATTGACAGAGAATCATTAATACACACACACAGTGAGAGAGAGCCACACAGTGAGAGAAACACACACAAAGACACAGATGCCCACTAAGAGAAAGACACACACACACTGAGAGAGAAACAAATAAAATTACAGAGGCACACACACTGAAGAAGAGAAACACACACAGCCTGAGAGACACAAACACACATTGAGAATCACCCAGACACACACAGACAACAGACACACCAAGAGACAGAAAAACACAGAGAGACACATTCATACTGTGAGAGAAAGAAATATACAACTGTGAGAGTAGAACACACACACATACTGAGAGAGACACACAGACAAACACTGAGAGAGACAGACACAAGAGAGAAAGACAAACACAAACAATGAGAAAGAGACCCTCAACCTGACAGAGACACACACACACACACACACTGAGAGAGAGACACACACTGAGAGACACACAGACACTGAAAGAGACACACAACACTGAGACAGACACACAAAGAGACAGAAACACACACATTGATAGAGACACACACTGAAAGACACACAGACAGAGACACTGAGAGAGTCACACAGAAACACAAGTATGAGAAAGACACACAAACACAGTGAGAGAGACTCACACACATAAGAGAGACACACACTGTGAGAGAGTGAAATCACACACATAAGAGAGACACACACACTGTGAGAGAGTGAAATCACAGCATACAGATACACACACACTGAGACAGAGACACACAAACACACTGAGAGAGAGACATCCACACTTAGAGAGAGAAAAACACACTGAGAGACACACACACTGAGAGAGATGCAAGCACTGAGAAACACACACAGCTGTGTGTGTGTGTCTCTCTGTATGTGTGTTTCTAAGTGTTTGTGTGTGTCTGTATATGTCACTGTGTGCATATCTCAATGTTTGTGTCTCTCTCTCAGTTTGGCTATCTTTCTCAGTATGTGTGTCTCTCTGTGTTTCTCCCTCTCAGCGTGGATGTTTCTCTCTCTCAGAGGGTGTGTTCATGTCTCTCAATGTGTGTGTGTTACTCTCTCTCATTGTGGATTTCTCTTACTCTCAGTGTGTGTGTGTCTCTCTCTGTATGTGTATGTCTCTAAGTATGTGTGTGTCTCTAAGTATGTGTGTGTGTGTGTCTCTCAGTGTTTGTGACTCTCTCAGGTTGTATGTCTCACTCAGTGTTTGTGTGTCTTTCAGTGTTTATCTCTCTCAGTGTGGATGTCTCTCTTTCAGTATGTGTGTGTGTCTCTCTCTCAGTGTGTGTGTGTCTCTGTATGTTGTGAATTTACTCGTTCACTGTGTGTTTGTCTCTCTCGTGTTTTTCTCTCTCACTGTGTGTGACTGTGTCACTCAGTGTGTGATTTCTTTCCGTGTAGATGTCTCTCTCTCTCTCTCTAAGTGTGTGTGAGTGTCTTAGTGTGTGTGTCTTTGTGTGTCTTTTTGTGAGTCTTTCCCAGTGTGAGTGTTTCTGGTTCTCAGTGTGTGTGTCCCTCTCTGTATGTGTATGTCTGTCAGTGTGTGTGTCTCGATTTGTCTCTGTGTATGTCTCTCAGTGTTTGTGGCTCTGTCTCAGTGTATAAGTCTTTCTCCGTGTGTCACTCAGTGTGTGTTTCTCTCTCAGTGTGGATGTCTCTCTCAGTGTGTGTGTGTCTCTCTCTCTGTATGTGTATTTCTCTAAGCGTGTGTGTGTGTGTCCTCTCAGTTTTCGTGTCTCTGTGTGTCACTGTGTGTGTTTCTCAGTGTTTGTATCTCTCTCAGTATGTGTGTGTCTCTAAGTGTGTGTTTCTCTCTCTCAGTGTGTCTGCCTGTATGTTGTGTGTTCAATCTCACACAGTGTGTGTGTCTTTCTGATTCTCTGTTTATTTCAGTGTGTTCAGTGTGCATGTTTCCCTCTCAGTGTGTATATTTCTCTCTCTCAGTGTGTGTGTGTCTCTGTATGTGTGTGTCTTTTAGTGTGTGTCAGTGTTTCTCTCTCTCTGTGTCTCTGTGTTTTTGTCTCTGTATTTGTGTGTCTTTCTCTCAGGGTGTTTTTGTGTGTCTCTCTCTCAGCGTCTGTGTGTCTCATTCTCCATATTTGTCTGTCTCTCAGTGTCTCTGTGTGTGCCTCTCAGTGTGTAAGTATTTCTCACTGTGTGTGTCTCACTCTCAGTGTGTGTGTGTATGTCAGGGTGTGTGAGTGTTTGTGTCTCTGTGTGTGTCTCACTCTGTAGGTGTGTGTCTCTCTCTTTCAGTGTGCATATTTCTGTGTGACTCTGTCTCTCAGGGTGTTTGTGTCTCAGTGTGTTTGTGTCTTTGTCTCTGACTTTTTGTGTCTCAGCCTCTGTGTCTCACTGTGTGTGTGTCTGTGTATGTCTCTCAATATGTTGTGTGTCTCTCATTGTGTGTGTGTCTCTCATTGTGTGTGTGCAGCCCTCTGAGTGTTGGTCTCTGTGTCTTTCAGTGTGTGTGTGTGTTTCTCTCAGTGTGTTTCTGTCTCAGTATGTGTGCCTCTGAGTGTATGTGTGTGTCTCTCTCAGTGTGAGTGTGTCTGTTTCTCAGTGTGTGTTTTTATTTCTCAGTGTGTTTATCTCTGTCTCTCTGCATGTGTATATTTCACAGGGTATGTGTCCATGTTTCTCTGTTTGTGTGTCTCGCTGCGTTTGTGTCTCTCTCTCAGTGTTTAATTCTCTCTTAGTGAGTGTGTATCTCTCAGGGTGTGATTCTCTCTATCAGTGTGGATGCCCTCTGTGTGTGTGTGTGTCTCTCTCTCTCTCTCTCAGTGTATGTGCTCTCCCTCTAAGTGTGTGAATCTCTGTGTGTTTCTGTGTATCTGTCCCAGTGTGTGTCTTTTTCTTAGTATGTGTGTTTCTCAGTGTATATGTGTATGTCTCTCTGTATGTGTGTCTCAGTGTGTGTGTGTCTCTCTCAGTGTGTATGTCTCTCACTCAGTGTGTAAGTCTCTCTCTCAGTGTGTGTGTGTCTCTGTCTCAGTGTGTGTGTGTCTCTGTATGTTGTCTTTTCACAATGTGTGTCTCTCTCATGTGTGTGAGTCTCTCTCAGTGTGTTTGTGTGTCTCTCTCACTGTGTCTCTGTGTGACTCTCAGTATCTCTG
The DNA here is from genome assembly GCF_049115385.1 of Moschus berezovskii. Classification (NCBI taxonomy): domain Eukaryota; kingdom Metazoa; phylum Chordata; class Mammalia; order Artiodactyla; family Moschidae; genus Moschus; species Moschus berezovskii. Next base: position 43,334,119 of record NC_142489.1, on the reverse strand, counting down.
TTTGTGTGTCTTTCAGTGTGTCTCTCTCTCAATGTGTGTGTTTCTGTCTCATTATGTGTCTGTCTCAGTGTTGTGTGTCTTCTAGTGTCTCTGTGTGTCTTTCAGTGTATATGTCTCTCGCTCTCAATTGTGTGTCTCTCTCACAGTGTTTGTGTGTGTCTCTCAAAGTGTGTGTGTATGTCTCTCTCTCTCTCAGTGTGCATGGCTCACTCCTCGTGTGTGTGTCTCTTTCACTGTGTGTGTGTTTGTCTGTGTCTGTGTTTTGTCTCGGTTAGATTCTCACAGTGTTTCTCTGTGTCTCTTGGTGTGTCTCTCTCTCAATGTGTGTTTGTCTCATTATGTGTCTGTCTCAGTGTTGTGCCTCTTTCTTTGTGTCTGTGTGTGTCTCTCACTCAGTGTGTGTTTCTCTTCCTCTCAGTTGTGTGTGTATCTCTCCCTCAGTGTTTGTGTGTCTCTCTCTCAGTATGCGTGTTTCTCTCTCACTGTGAGAGTGTGCATCTTGCTCTCTGTGTGTATGTTTCTCTCTCTCAGTGAGTGTGTGTTGCTCGCTCTCAGCAGTGTGTATCTCTTTCTGGATGTGGGCGTCTCTCTTAGTTTGTCTGTCTGTGTGTGTGTGTGTGTCACTATGTGTGTCTCTCCTCTCAGAATGTCCGTGGCTCTCTCTCAGTGTATGTGTGTCTCTCATTTGATGTGTGTTTCTCTCATTTGTGTATGTCTCTGTCAATGTGTGGGTTTCTCTCTCAGTGTGTATGTGTGTGACTTTCTGTGTGTTTTCCTCTCAGTGTGTGTTTCTCTTTCTCTCAGTATGAGTGTGTGTGTCTCTCAGTGTTTGTCTCTCTGTCTCTGTTTATATGTGTGTGTCTGTCTCAGTGTGTTTGTGTGTATCATTGTGTTTGCGTCTCTTTCTGGATATGTGTGTCTTTCTGTATGTTTGTTTGTTTCTCTCAGTGTGTGTGTGTGTCTTAGTTTGTGTGTGTCTCTATGTGTCTCTCTATCGTATGCCATGTGTGCCTTATCTGTCTTTCTCAGTGTGTGTCACTCTAGCAGTGTGTGTGTATCTCTCTGTGTATGTCTCTCTGTGTATGTCTCTCATTGTGTGTGTGACTATCAGTGTGTGTGTCTCTATGTGTCTCTGTGTGTGTCTGCTAGGGTTTGTGTCTCTCTCTCAGTGTGTATGTCACTCTCAGTGTGATTCTCACTCTCTATGAGGATGTCTTTCTCTTTCTCAGTGTGTGTGACTCTCAGTATGTGTTTCTCTCTCTCCGTGTGAATGCCTCTCTTTCTCACTCTTTGTGTGTCTCTCTCTGTATGTGTATGTCTTTCAGAGTTTGTGTGTGTTTATGTGTTACTGTGTGTGTTTCTCAGTGTTTGTGTCTATCAGTGTGTATGTCTCCCTTAGTGTGTGTGTCTCTCAGTGTGTTTTTCTCTCAGTGTGGTTGTATCTGTTTGTGTGTGTCTTAGTCACAGTGTGTGTGGGTCTCTGTATGTTGTGTTTACACTGTCTCCCAGTGTGTGTGTCTCTCTCATATGTGTGAGTCTCTCTCAGTGTGATCTCTCTCAGTGTGTGTCTCTGTGTGACTCTCTCAGTGTCTCTGTGTGTCTTTCAGTATGTCTCTTTCTCAATGTGTGTGTTTCTGTCTCATTGTGTGTCTGTCTCAGTGTTGTCTGTCTCTTTTGTAGTGTCTGTGTTTGTCTCTCAGTGTTTGTCTCTCAAACTGTGTGCGTCTCTCTCAGTGTGTGAGTGTGTGTCTCGCTCTCTGTATGTACGTTTCTCTCCCTCTCCCTGTGTGTGTGTCTTGTTCTCAATGAATGTGTGTCTCTTCTTGTATGTGGCTGGCTCAGTGGGTGTGTGTCTCTCTCAGTTTGTCTCTGTGTGTCTCTCACTATATGTGTCTTTATGTGTGTGTGTGCCTCTCTCTCAGTGTGTCTGTGGCTCTATCTCAGTGTGTGTGTGTGTCTCATTTTGACTGTGTTTCTCTCTTTCTTAGTGTGTGTATATCTATGTCAATGTGTATGTGTCTCTCTCTCTCAGTGTTTGTGTCTCTATCACTTTGTATGTGTGTATGTCTCTTTCTCAGTGTGTATGTGTGTAATTGTGTGTTTTTCTCTCAGTGTGTAGATTTCTCTCTCTCAGTGTGGTTGTCTGTGTGTGTGTGTGTGTCTGTCTCAGTGTGTGTTTTATCTGTATGTTGTGTTTTCACTGTCTCACAGTGTGTCTCTCTCAGAAAGTGACATACATATAGAGAAACACAACATGAGAGAAACACACACGTACAGAGAGAAACAAAAACACACTAAAAGTAATGCACACACTGAGAGAGACTCACACACTATGAGAGAGAGACACACACACACTCACAGACACACACCAGCTGAAAAAGAGACAGACACACACTGAGACACATTCATAGACACTGAGTGAGATACGCACTGAGACACACACACACTGAGAGACACACACATTGTGAGACATACCCATACACAGAAAGAGAAAGTTGCACAGTGAGCCAAACACACACACATAGACTGAGATAGAGACACAACAAACTCAGAGACATACACCAGGTGACAGTGAGACAGACACACACAGAAAGACAGACACAGACCCTGAAAGAGTGAGACATACAGAGAAACATAAAGGCTGAGAGAGAGATACACACTTAGAGAGAAATATACAGAATGAAATAGAGAAGCACATACACAGTGACAGTCAGACACACTGAGAGAAACACACACACAGAATCAGTGACTGACTGAGATACACAGAGACACACACACAGTCACACACACAGTGAGACAGACATATAGAGTCACACAAACACTCAGAGAGATACACACAGAGAGGGACACATACATTGAGAGACACAGATACACAGAGACACACACACTAAGAGAAAGACACACACTTACAGAGACACACAGACTGAGAGACTTTCACAGAGAGAGAGAGAAACATATACATTGATAGAACCATGCCCCCACACAGAGACACACATTTAGTGAGAGTGACACACACACACTTATAGACAATCAGACTGAGAAAAACTCACACGCACAGACACTGAGAGAGACACAGAAACACACACACACACTGGGAGAGACACACACACTGAGAGACAGAAAAACATACACAGAGAGAAACAAACACACACGGAGAGACACAGATACAGAGAGAGCCATACACACAGACATATGCACACTGAGATAGACACACACTGGAAGAGACACACATACAGAGAGAGATAGACACACACTGGAAGAGACACACATACAGCGAGACACAAACACATTGAGAGAAACGCACACAGATTCAGAGAGACAGACACAGAGATACACATACAGAGACACACACACTGAGAGAGACACAAATACACTGATAGACCCACACAGAGATACACAGAGTCACGCACTGAGAGTGAGAGATTCACACTGAGACACACTCACAGAGAGATACAAACACACTGATAGACACACACACACACACTGATAGAGAGAAGCACACAGAAGGAGAAAGATACACACTGAGAGAATCATACACACACATTGAGAGACACACACACACACAGAAAGATACATACACTGAGAGACAGACACAAATACAGTCAGAGAGAGGGAATCACACACATAAAGAGAAAGATCCACACAGAGAGAAACACACAGACACCGAGAGACACACACAGAAAGTGACATACATTGAGAGACACACACACTGAGAGAGACAAACTTAAAGAGAGAGACACACACATACTGAGAGGGATGCACACACTGAGAGGGAGACACACACTATAAGAAAGAGAGAAACATACACACATACAGAAATCACACACACACTGAGCGACAGAGACACACCTGAGTGAGACACATTCACACTGAGAAAGACAAACATGCACTGAGAAAGACACACACACAGTGACAATCAGACATACTGAGAGACATACAAACAGAGAGTCACTCCCCGAGAATGAAACAGACATACACACACACAGACAGACACACACACACCGAGACAGACACGTAGAGGCACACAAATACTGAGAGAGAGACACACAGAGATAGACACACAGACACACACTTGGGGAGAGACATATATACAATGAGAGACACACAGAGATACATAAAGACACACACACACTGAGAGACACACCCACACAGAAAGATACATACACTGAGAGACAGACACAGACACAATGAGAGAGAGACACACATGGAGAGAGACACACATTGAGAGAGACACACACACACAGTGAGACACAGACACACATAGAGAGACACACACACAGATATATGCACACTGAGGTAAACATATACACTGGAGAAGACACACACACAGTGAGAGACAGACACACTGAGAGAAAAACACACACAGAATCACTGAATGAGAGAGAAACACAGAGACACACACACTGTGACAGACACATAGAGACACATATACACTGTGAAAGAGACACAGATGCACAGAGACACACACACTGAGAGACAAACACACACACTGAGAAAGAGAAACATACACATTGAGAGAGAGAAACATTCTGAGATAAACACACACAGACCCTGAGACACACACACACAGAGTGACGTGCACTGAAAGAGAGACACACACGAGTGAAACACACATACTGAGAGAGACACACGTAAAGAGATTTACACACTCATTGAGAGTGACACAGAATATGAGAGAGAGGAAAAACACACACTGAACTACACAACCCCACATTCTGAGAGAGACACACACTCAGAGAGACACACACATACTGAGAAAGGCACGCACACACACTGAGAAAGGTACACACACAATGAGAGTCAGACACACTGAGAGAAACCACACATAGAGGCAGACACATAGAGGCACACAAACACTGAGAGAGACACACAAAGAGAGATACATACACGGAGAGACACATACACAGAAACACATACACTGAGAGAAAGACACACACTGAGAGACATAGATACACACTGAGAGAGAGAGAAACATACACATGTAGAGAGAGAAATACACCCACACACACAGACACACATTTAGTGAGAGTCACACACACACTGAGAGAGACACACACACTTAGAGAAAAACAGACTGAGAGACACCACACAGAAATACACACAGACACACACAGAGAGAGACACACACACTGGGAGAAGTGACACACACACTGACAGAGATTCACACAAACAATGAGTGAGAGAAAAACACACACACAGAAATAAACACACACAGAGACACAGACAAACACAGAGAGTGACAAACACACAACATATGCACACTGAGATAGACACACACACTGGAAGAGACCCACACACAGTGAGAGACCGACACACTGAGAGAAACACACGCACAGAGTCACTGAGAGAGAAACACAGAGACACACACACACACAGAGACACACACACACACTGAGACAGATACTTAGAGGCACACAAACACTGAGATAGGCACAGAGAGAGAGACACATATGCTGAGAGACACAGATACACAGAGACAAACATACTGAGAGAGACACACACACTGAGGGAGACACACAAACACTGAGAAACACACACACAGTGACAGTCAGACACACTGAGAGAAACACACACAGAGTCACTGACCAAGAGAGAAACACAGAGACACAAACATACACAGAGACACTCACACATTGAGAGAGACACATAAAGGCACACAAACACTGATAGACACACTGAGAGACATACACACACACACTGAGAAAGCAAAACATACACATTGAGAAAGAGAAACACACACAGAGACACACAGTTAATGAGAGTCACACATACACTGAGAGAGTCACACACACTCTAAGAAACAAACACACTGAGAGGAAAACACTCACACACACACTGAGTGAGGGAGATACCCAGAGACACTGACACAGAGACACACACACACACTGAGAGTACTGACACACACACTGAGAGACAGACACACAGACAATGAGAGAGAGAAAAACATACACAGAGAGATAAATACACATGGATAGACAGAGACACACACACACAGAGATGTGCACAGACATATGCATACTGAGATAGACACACACACTGGAATAGACACATAAAGTGAGAGACAAACACACTGAGAGAAACACACAGACAGATACTGAGAGAGACACAGAGATACACACTCAGACACACACATGGGAAGAGACACATGTACACTGAGAGATACACAGAGACACACATTGAGAGTGAGAGATACACACTGACAGACACTGACACACAGAGAGAGACACATATGCACTGAGTGACACACACACACACACTGAGACAGACACTTAGAGGCACACAAACACTGAGAGAGACACAGAGAGAGAGACACTTACACTGACAGACGCAGATACACAGAGACACACTGAGAGACACTCACAGACATATTAAGAAACACACTGAGAGACACACACACTGCTAGAGAGAGACACACACACACACAAAAGGAGAGAAATACTGAGAGAATTACAGACACTGAGAGACCCACACACAGAAAGTGACATACATTGAGAGACACACACACACACTGAGAGAAAAACACACACTGAAAGAGACACACGTAAAGAGAGAGACACAAGAGAGACACACACACACACTGAGAGTGATGTGCACACAGTTTGTGAGACACACATACTATATGAGAGAGAGAAACATACACACAAAGAGAAACCATACACACACTGAGCGACAGAGAAGCACCTACTGAGAGAGACACACACACACTGAGTAAGACAAGCACACACTGAGAAAGACACACACAATGACAATCAAACACACTGAGAGAAAAGGACACAGAGAGTAACTGCCAGAGAAAGTGTATTACTGTGTGTGTGTCTATGTTTCTGTATATGTGTGTCTATCAGTGTGCGTGGTTGTGCTTATTTCTCTGTGTGTGTGTTTGTGTGTGTGTGTGTCTCATTAGGTTTGTATATTCTTTTCTCTCTCACAATGTGTGTGTGTCTCTCTCAGTATGTTTTCTGTCAGTGTTTATGTATGTATCTCTCACTGTGTGTGCCTCTATGTGTCTCTTTGTGGGTCTCTCAGTGTGTCTTTCTCTCAGTGTGTATGTTTCTCTCAGTGTGTGTGTGTCTCTTACTGTGCATTTCTCTTTCTCATTGTAGAAGTTTCTCTTTCTCAGTGTGTGTGTGTCTCAGTCTGTATGTCTCTGTATGATGTGTGTTAACACAGTGTGTGTGTCTACACTCAGAGTGTCTCTCTCAGTGTAAGGGTGTCTCTCAGTGTGTTTGTCTCTCTGCAATTGTGGTTGTTTATCTGTCAGTGTCTGAGTGTGGCTCTCATGGTGTGAATCTCTCTCCGTTTGTTTGTGTTTATCTCTCTGAGATTTTTTGTCTCAGTGTCTGTGTCTCTTTCACTGTGTGTTCATGTGTCTCTCAGTGTGTTGTGACTCTCTACATGTGTTTGTGTGTCTCTCTCAGTGTGTGTGCATGCCTCTCAGTATTTGTCTGTGTGTGTCTGTTTTTCTCTCAATATGTGTTTGTGTTTCTCAGGCTGTGTGAGTTTCTCTGTCGGGGTGTATATGTTTCTCTCTTCCTCATTGTTTGTGTGTCTCTGTAATTTTCTGTTTGTCACTTTCTCAGTGTATGGGTGTGTACTCTCACAGTCTGTGTGTGTCTTTTTCAAAGTGGGTGTCTGTCTCTCTGTATGTGTCTCTCTCAGTGTCTGTGTCTCTCTCTCACTGTATGTGTCTCTTAGTGTATCTCTGTTAGTGTCTGTGTGTGGGTCTCGTGTGTGTGTCTCAGTGTGTATGTGTTTATCTCTCTAAGTTTTGTTGTCTCTCAGTTGTGTGTTTCTCTCTCTTTCAGGG